>NC_135499.1:153881151-154030966 GCF_052857255.1 Amblyomma americanum | reverse complement strand
AATCCGGATTAATCGCTCTAGCGTAAATAGTGCGTGACAGGATGAAAGAAGAGCTCAATCATTTTTAATGAATGAGCCTACCCAAGTCTCGGACAACAGGTTCGGGAAACACAAACAGATAGACGGATCTACGAGAAAAATATCAAGTTGCGGGAAGGGGCAGTAGATAGGGGGGGGGGGGGGGGGGGGGGGGGGACGAGTAGGACAGCTATAACGTGACTACCTTTTTCTGGATGAAGCACGCACATTAAGACACGAAAACAATCCTAACGCTTAAACCGTGCAGTGCCTTTTTCAACAGCGCTTAAGGTATTTTCGGTTAGGCAATAAAAAGCGTGATAGATTTATTAAAAGACGCTATTGGTGCAATAAAGAGCGCGATAACGTGATTCATGCGCTTAGCATGTTGCTAGCTAACCTGGAGAAAAATACTTTTTTTAGAGACATTGAGTCTCGAAACCAGCTATATGTGCCCATTCTAGAAGCCTGAACTTCTTCCATCTGAAACGAATATTCCAAAATAACCCGGCCGTAGCCGCTGTAAATACTGTCGGGGCCTACCCTGATAACCCTAATTCTTTCCGAAACTGGTCCAAAATCGGACCACTTAGACAATCCTCTGCCTCAAAATTCCACCTTTGAACCACCCTATTTTCAGAGCGATTTGGGCTCACTACACTACGAAAGCTAATCCCATGTATACTAGAAAAGTTCTGATCAAACACTTTAGAAATTACGGTGCCTTCTAAGCAACGGACCTGGTGTTCATTTAACGTTACCATAAACAATGCGCAATAAATATCAAACATTAAACACCTTTTCTCCTTTTTCTCACCTCAGCAAGTTGTGCAAAGCTTCTTCGAAGCATCGAAATGCATGCGGCGACAGCAGATTCGTAGTCAAAATAAAACTGAAAAGGAAACGACTTCAAACATTCTGCACGGAGGAACCGGTGCTCCGGCCGCAACCTTCAAGCGCATCTGGCGCGAAGCTCGCGACTTTGACAAACTTCGGAATGCGGAGGCTTCTCGGGCGCACAATCACCGTCGCGCCTTGCCCGCGAAACAGGCGGCTAAACGCTACCCACGCGCCACAGCGCGAACAAAGAGAGAGCCCGGGCAGAGCGCGCGAGAAATATCAGCGGGCGCGCATCGCTAGCCGCCGCCGTTAAGAGGCTCCCGCGGAATGCGCCTTGAGCTGCCAGAAAACGCGTTCGCCGCGCTCCTCTCCCCTCCTCTCTCCCTCTCTCTCTCACTCCCTCTGTGCAGCTTCTTTTATGCGCTCGTCTCTCTCTCTCTTTTTTTCCTTTTTTTAAAGGAATTCCTGGCCCGTGGCCAGAGCTTTCTAACCGGGGACGCCGACCCAAGGCGCACGCAACCGCGAGCACGCGGTGCCCGGAGAACCGACCGAGCTCAACCCGGTTTCGAGCTGTGCTCACTCTCAACGGGCCTTGCCAGTACGCGGGAAGAACCACTGAGATAGGCCACACTAAACGCTAATTGGCTGAAGACTTCTCCTGCCAGGACAGCAGCGCTTAGGTGTCATCTCGCGAGGAGTCATCGAGGCATATGATATCATAACGATATCCTGGCTTAAATCACGAGGAGGTACTGAGCATGGGCGAGACATGTAATCAGAAGAAAAAATAGCCGATAGCTCGCTAGAGTAGCGGAGTGAATTTCGAGAGAAGGAAAACTCATAAGGAAGCTGTGGAGAGTGAAGTGGGAGATGAGCAGTAGGGACTGTCGCAGCTGTATACACGAGGACTAATTGTAGATCAGTGAGGGCAGCCTTAATTTGTCCTGCAGTGGGCGTACTTGTGCTGACGACGACTCTGATAACGATGCTTGCAGTTAGTGTTGCAAGCAATTAAAACATTATTTAGAAAAAACGAAAACAAAAAGACCCAACATATAGTTTTGCCTGTGACGATACTGATAAAGAAACGACACTGAATAAAACTCCAACTTCCTGCGCAGATAGGCTGCTCATAAAGAATGAACCTACGTACTATAGGTTCACAACATAGAGAAAACAATTGCGGATGCATTGGGGAAACACATCGTAAAATGTTTTTAAGTGCGTGACATACCCCCTTTCTTATTGTACTGGCTCAGCGAGCTGCACGCTTGTTCCAAGTCGTTAATAACAGCTTATACAGGTCTCACCCGACCAGCTGAATGAACTTACCGGTGCTTGGATATGCTTCGAAGTAGCCAGGCTGCCAACCCACCCCTCAATCACAGCTACTGTAACGATCCAGATAAGTAACCACATTCGCACCGATGGAAAACCTTCCGATGCATGACTAGTATCAGCGATTATAGCTTCCGTGCTTTTACTCTTGTTATTAGGAGAATAAAAAAAGAAATCTACTCTGAAACCAGGCTTGTTCCTCAAGGGGTATACTGTCAGAACTTAAACGTCACTGTTGCGAGCATGACAACAATCAGTTGCATAACACTGAGTGTAATTTATTTAATTATTTGTCACATTACCCACAGCGCCTGTTTGGCATTACAGTAGGGGGTAGAGTTACAACATTCTCATACAACATAGTGGAAAAGAAAAAATAATCACAGAAAATACATTGCCGCATAATTTGATAGAAACAAACACAGGCATAAAAGTACAGGAACGCGGCAAACTGTAATAATACCAAACATAACATCAAGTAGCAACCAAAATGCAACCCTCTAAACCTAGCTAACACTAAGCGCCGGGCGGTTTCGACAGGCTTCCTGGTGACCACCCTAAATGGGACAAAGGCCAAGGCATATACGCTACATTTAGCAGAGCTTTACTGCTCACATCAGAGCTTTCCTGATGCCCACGCTGGCATGCAAATACCCCACCCTGGATAAATTCAAATCTAACCAAAGGAAGAAAAAAGTATATATAAAAAAGCCGCGTCTGCATAAATTTCCATCCCCGAGGAACTGCCTTCTTTACATCGCTTCGAAAAAAGAACAGAGCCGAACTAAGATGCCGAGGACCACGCGTAAATAGGAAGAAGAAAACGGCTTCCAGTTTTATAGTCGCCGGATGCCCCGGCAGGGCAGCAAGCCCAGCCCTGACAGGACAGGTGATAAGGAGCGGGCCCCTTGTGCCGCGGTGGCCGCAGGAGAAGCGCCTCGTCCTTCTCGCGGGAGCAGTAAATCGATGGCGGCGTGGCAAGCTGTCTCGTATCGCATGCCAGCCCCCATCGACCCTGCGGGGACGATGAGTGCCGGCGAGCTACCCGTGGGCGTCACCCGCTCTGCACCACCACTCGCTCCGCGCTTGAAGAACGTGCGTTTGCCTACGGCCCACATGGCGAGCTCAGAGAGCGGCAAACAAAAGGAGCATTTATGTGAATGGAATAGTGACCGGAAAAGAAACTGCAAACAATGGCCGCGTGCTACTAGCGGGGAGGCCAGCTTAGCAATAGCTGCTAGAACATTATATCCATGGGGACCGAGACAACGAGAAAGCAGGAATGTTAACAATAGAAAGTACTAGTGCCGAAACACTGCTGCGATGGGTAAACCCCGAGAAAGATCTTGCGACGTTTGAATGCTTGCGGTGTTTGTGGATTTGTGCCAAGTGAAATGAATAAGTAAAAATTAATTAAATAAATACCCGCGACAGGGATTAGAACCCGCGGCGGCACGAACAGATCAGCTTTGCTGGCCACTGCACGCAATCACTGTACTATCGCCCCAACCGATCACGCCTCGTGTTAAACTGCAACGCACTGCCGCGCTGTGCCTTGCACATCGTCGTCTTCATCAACTAATACTGCTATCGAACTAACATTGGCGCTTTATGCTCTGTGGCGATAGTAACAGAAAGATGTCTGCTGCATGCGTTAGCGTCGACAACGTTGAATCAGAAACAAAGCACTAGAGGCGCATAACTGGCTCCCTGTGTCAGTGGACACCTCAATCGCGCTTTCAGGTACGTGGCGGCGGTGTCCGCCAGCAAAAAAACTGTGCTTTTGCACAATGTTCCGTGCTTATTAGCAATGCTAAACCGCCAGCCATTTTTATTATAGAACGCTACATTTTACCGCTACTATCAAACAAGAACTGCCGCACATGGCTCGTCCCAGTCGTCTTCGCATGCGCTATATTCGTGACACGCTCTTTGCATTCGTGTTGGCGACTAATGCTATCTAATGAGTGCGTCGAGTTCAATCGTTCTTTTGGCGAACTAGGGACGGGCTGGCGAAATCTGCGTGCCACACTCTATAGACACGCTACAGCCATAAAATAAAATATTACAGCGGCCGAGTTTCGATGGAGGCGAAACGCAAAGTCGCCCGTGTGCTGTGCGATGTCAGTGCACGTTAAAAATCTCCAGGTTGTCGAAATTATTCCGGAGCCCTCTACTACGGCACCTCTACCTTCATTTCTTCTCTCGGTCCCTCCTTTATCCCTCCCTTTACGGCGCGGTTCAGGTGTCCGCCGAGATGTAAGGACAGGTGCTGCGCCATTTCCTTTTCCCAAAAACCAATTTTCAATTTTTCAGTGTGTCCCATTGCCGAGATGCAGCACACTTGCGAATGTGCCCTATTGTTTGCAGTTTCCAGGACTGTCGTCTTTCCGCTCTGATTCACTTTGTTATATGTGAGCGGAAAAATATCCCAGACATTAACTACCCAGTTTCCAGTGACGAAAGGTCATATTGTCAGTCGGGCGCCCAAATAACACTCCTATACGTCCAACAGCGACAATCTCCATAGGTGCTATTGACGGCTCGTCGGAGCCACTCCACTGCTGCTGCAGTGCTTTAAGACTACGGATATCTCACATCGTATGATTATTTATTTATTTATTTATTTATTTATTTATTTTTTTATTTTTTTTTTTTGTTTGTTTGTTTGTTTTATTTATTTATTTATTGAATACTGCGGACATGCTGTATGTCCAAGCAGGATAGGGAAATACATACAGGGGAAAAGCAAAGCAAGTACCGAACAATATAGATGCCACAAAATAGACAGTGCAAAAACACATAAAAATGCAGTTACAGTGCAGCTACGAATGCAGCAGTGAAGATATCAAGAATGATTAGAAAGCAACGGAGAATTCTGCGGTAGGGCATTCCATTCAGAAACTGTTCTTGGACAAAAAAAAAACTTGTACGTATTTGTGCGTGCAAAAATAGTTTCCAGGCTAAGGGTATGCTTGTGGTGCGAGGCTCGTCTAGAATCACTAACGATGTGCTTTTCGGGTCGAATACCAAGTCGAGAAAAGTATAATGAATGAAGGAAATTGAGACGGGCTTTCTTTCTTCTATCTGCAAGTGGTTCTAAGTCTGCAAGTTTCAGCATTGCAGAAGGATAGTCTAGGCGCCGGTAACGGTTGAAAATTAAGCGAGCCGCAAGACGTTGTATTTTTTCTAGTTTTTGGGTGTCATCTGCAGTGTAGGGATCCCACACAATGCAGGTATATTCGAGAGTTGTCCTTACAATGGATTTATATGCCTTCAGTCTTAGGGCACTAGGGCAACCGCCCATAGGAAACTTAAGAAGTCCTAACTTTTTGCGGGCGGAGGAACACATATTATCGATGTATTTCGTCCATTTGAGCCGTGACGTTATTGTGACACCTAGATAATTATATTCTTTTACATCTCTGATGGCATTGTTATTTATGTTGTATATGAAATTAAGTGGCGTAGTCTTTTTGCTGATGCAGAGAGAAACTGTTTTATTGCCAACGATGCAAATGGTGGAGGCGAAGCCCCCTACATGGCACTTGGATGCTCCCTCACTGTGAGGAGGCACCCCTACAAAGCGAAGGATAACCCTTGGAGAGCAATCCTTCTCAGAGCGCCGGAGATACAAAATCAAAGCATGAACTCGCAACTCTGGCACCAGGCGTCGATTCATGCAAAATATCCCCGTTTAGCACATGGAGCACGAATTCATTTATCAACCAGTGGTCGTTTCAAGTTTCAGGTAGATTGGCCTTATGGTTCACAACAGAAATCTTAATGTAAAACAATAAGCCATAGACAGCCGCAAAAAAAAAAAAAAAAAACAGCATTCATGATAGAAGACAGGACCTATCTCCTTTTTCGACCGGCTGTTTTGGTCGCTCTACTCAAATTAACAACAGCGTTTAAAGCTGTTTGCTGCAGCTTGGAGAAGTACACCTTTGTTTTCAGTTCTTTCCACTCCTGGCACGAATGAGAATCTAAAGTGTCTAAAGGGCCTGTTCACTCTCTCTGTCAAGGTCGTAACTTTATGATGGTCGCGCATTTAAAGCGCGTATAGTCATTGCTGTGACCAAAAATATTCCATGGCCAATGTTAGAAGACAAATGACCGAGTCGAGCTTGAAAGACCCGAATATCTACAATAAACACGTTCACGTACATCGGTGACGTCAACGTCGTCCCCGTCATAACGCATCACGGTCCGAAAACATGCCGCTGTTTACTTAGCTCGCGCATCTTATTTAGAAGCGCAGCAAAATCGAAGTCGAATATTTCGCGAACGCTTTTTTATTTCCGAACCTTTTTCGTTCTCGGCGACCAATCGAAATTTGAGTCTGAGGCGCACGTGAAATACGTCACCGGTGCGACAAGGAAATGGCTAAGACTGCGACGTGGCCACGAGTGCGCCACGAACACAGAAACAGTGAGAGGTCTGAAAGCAGACGAAAAGCCGCCTGCAGTGCAAGCTGACAGCACTGACAAGGCGGCCACTACAGACAGTATTAGGAGCAGGAACAAAACGGCAATAACGAATTGATGTTCGAACAGGCGCGTGGCGGTGGCATTCAAACTTGGGGTTCCACAAAACGAGTCCCAACACACAACATCACGTCGTAAACCTGTTCGCGAGAGGAAAAACGATATGAAACTTACGATATCAAAAAAAAAAAAACTGTGTGCTGCTCGACAGGAACGTTGTAGTTCGAAGCAGAAAAAAACAACAACAGAAAATGGCTACGGCTTCAAGAGGAGAGCAAGGAGCCGTAAGAATCAAAAGAAATCAAGTAGTATTATGGCACTCTTTTCACGGCAGTCGTAATACGGTCAGAAGAATATAATCAGCAACAATCAGGAATCGAAGAGGACTCGGTTATACTAAACACAAGGAGGGCCTATTTTTTTTCCCGCGTTCCCCCCACTGCTGCTTCTAAGAGGCAACGGGCAGGGTTGAAGATGGTGCAACTAGGAAAACAAAAAACGGTTAAGATGAAGAGGAATCGTATAGTGTTTGGACGCACTTTTCATGGCGCTCACCACCGTGGTTCCGTATATAACCGAAAGCAGCCCGGATAAGGAGGGATCGAGTTATAAGTAAACAAACAGGGGGAGAGTCTGTCCTTTTCCCTCTCCGCTGTTCTGCGTTCCGCGCTTTCAGGGAAAGAAGGACGAGGTGTCAGCCGATGCACGCGCGTTTTCCACGTCCGCCGTCGAGTCGGGACTTGTTCTTGGCCCAGCCCCGGGACAGAAGCAAGAGGCGGAGGTCTGCACTTCGAGATCGGCCGACGGCGGCGACGATCCATCAAGCGGCGAACGTGCGCAGCCTTCGGCGACAGCCACGGGAGAAGCAGGAGAAAGGACGAGAAGAAAGCACGCCCGCGCCTCCCGCCTTTTTCTCTTACTAACTCTCCTTTCTTTTTTTTTTCTTACGTGCGCCGTGGCTTTTCCTATCTTACAGTACACCCGTTGCTTGCACCAGGGAGCTGGTCTCATAAATTTCATTTCCCGTCCAGTTTCGATCACTGAAGGCACGAGAAGGAGTGGGAAAGCAGGCGCGATACAGGAAAGCGAATGACTCGCCGTGGCGGACGGGACGCAAACAAACGTAAGAACAGCGCCGATGCACATCACAGACCACACGCTGTTCCCGGTGTTTGTATTTCTCTCTCTCTCTCTCTCTCAATTTTCACTCTTACCTCCTTGCCTACGCCTGTATTTCCCCTTTCCGCCTTCTCCAATTTCCCCCTTCACCTTCCGCCATCTTCCTCACCGCCATCCGGCAACTCCTTGCTTCGTTGTCTCTCTCTCTCTCCCTCCGTTCTTTAGCCGCCGCCGCAGTGCAGCTCTTTATATTCCGCCCACGTTCCTCTCCAAAACGCAATCCTTGTTGACTGCTCTTTATGTTCCATCCGTCCCAGCCACTGCGCGTCTCGGGAGGAGAAGACAAATTGTGCAACTTTTACCCCTCTGTTTGTTTCCACCCGTGCAGCCTTCCTCTCCAGCGGCCTCCCCTTTCAAAGGGCGCTGTTTTTATTTTGTTTGTTTTATTGCGCTCCAAAACTGGGTCATTGTCAGAAGCGTTCGACGCTTTATCAAACAAGACAAGCCCCTCTCCCTCTCTCTCTCTCTCTCTCGTCGCTTTTTCTCTCAGTCTCCCCAACCCGGCCCAATCGCTCCCGCTGCGACCGACAAGTGAGACGTATCCTCGTGTCCCCCGTTTCGAGGCTAAACATATACAAATGCGTCCGCGTTACGGCGCGCCGACAAAATCCCCGAGAACAAGGCCGGTGAGGCGAAGCCAGCTCTTAAGGCAAGCATTTTCATTTTTATTTCATTCCCTTCGCCTCTCTCTTTCTTCCACGCCGGCTAGGTATAGAAATAAGGAAAAGGAGGCAAGAAACCCCCCCCCCCCCCTTTTTTTTCCTCGAGGTGCAATGAAGACCCCTTCGCTTGCAAGGGGGAACGATCATTTGCACGATTCCCCTTCAAATGGCTTTGCACGAAGCTCGCTACTCGCTGTAACGGCTTTAAAGAGAGACCAGCGCAGGGAGTCCAATCTTGATGCCGAGTTGGAAAGTTGAAACTAAGAGAGGAGCCCGTAATGGCTGAGGTTTTCGAGAAACCTCAAAATGGGACACAATCTCGTACGGTTTTGTTGTTGTACCGCGAGAGCGCAGCACGGCGGCTTATAGTTGGTATAAGGAGAGCGTAGCAAGGGTGAAAAAGTCCATTTCTGCTCAGATATCCGAGTGTGCTTTCTTTTTCCACCCTACCCACCAACTACATGCGACTTTTGTTCCAAATGTGCTTGCGCGTTAGTGGAACCTGGAGGCATTACCTTGAGCATCGCGTTGTCTTATGGACGTGATACAGTGACGCAATTTTTGTAGAAAGCGCCGTTCTCTCAGAAAGCTGCGTAGTATTTAAAATCTCACGGTATATATTCAAAACACAACGATACGAATAAACGATAGGCGCAGTTTTAAGAACTAATTACTTTATTGAATTCGACTTTTTTGCCCTTCATTTGCAAGCTGTACAATGACCTGACACACGACACTCTGCACTTAAACAGTGCAGAAATACTGGGCAAATACTTTGCACGTCACTAGAGACAGCTCTTTGAGAAGGATTCTGAAGTACAGAGAGTTTAGTTGCTTGAAAAGGTAACGTGTCGCAGTGCATAAACCTTCGTTTCTGGAAAGTTACCGTCACTACAAGAGAAATATTGTTAACCCTGACGACCACGAGCTTTCCGTAGCATATTTTCAGCATTTTGCTTCCTGCTTATACTAACGGGATGGATGAAGAGAGCGACTTGCGAGTGGCAGGTTCATCGATACATTACTCGTTCTTCACATTACACCATGCTCGTGCGGAAACAACGCGGAAGAAAAATTAGGCCGCACAGATTCTTTGCAAAATAAGAAAACATTTACCACCATTATGAAGGACGCTTAATTCTAGCCAGTTATTGGCTACAGTCTTGGGCGATCAAGAAATGAGAAAAATTTGTAAAATAAGAAAAGCCTTACCACCACTGTGAAGGACGCCTAATTCTAGCCAGTTATTGGGTACAGTTTTTGCCGATCAGGAAATGAAAAACAAAAAAGCACCATTCCACACCAGTTCACTTTAAGTAATCCAGGAAAACTACACAGACATTTTAAACTCGAGCAGAACTACTAATAAAGCTACCGGAAAATGTGAATTTACCTCTTTATTTTTACTTTTCACTCTAATTCTGAACTTACAGCACAAACTCGGTCGAGTCTACTATTTTTAGAGGATGGAAAAAAATTATAAGCCCGTCAGCCATCCCAAGAAGCATATTTTCAATCATTAGACAGCAAAATTCTTCTGCACCATAAAAGACATTCTTTTTATTGGGTGCTTGCTAGAAAAATTAGTTTCAGTCCAGTGTGTACTGTAACTAATTTTTCCATAGAAGAGTAAAGAGAGTGAAAGTCTCCATTGATGTGTGTTCCATACAAGAAAACAAGACCAACGTACCCTCCTCACTTTATTTTTATCCCTCGCGTTAGGTTTCCAAGGCATAAATGTTTATAAAACTGCCCTTAATCTATGGTCTGTAACCCACGTAACCCAGGTCATAACCATAAGGTATAAGCTCCCTTCTGCACTGGCGTCCCCTCACTATCTTTTCCTATATGCCCTTTTTCTGCCCACCGGCTCTTTCCCTACAACCGCGGATAAACGCAGACCACGATAAACTACTGCTATTTCTAACGTCCCGCTCTTCTCTAATCAGGTTCCAGGTCTGGTATTGCACTCTAATCATAACTAAACGCTGGCCGCAGAAGAGTAAAAGCAGTCAAAACAGGCGGAAAACGCCAATAAAGAGGAGTAATAATAATAATAATTGGTTTTTTGGGGAAAGGAAATGGCGCAGTATCTGTCTCATATATCGTTGGACACCTGAACCGCGCCGTAAGGGAAGGGTAAAGGAGGGAGTGAAAGAAGAAAGGAAGAATAGGTGCCGTAGTGGAGGGCTCCGGAATAATTTCGACCACCTGGGGTTCTTTGACGTGCACTGACATCGCACAGCACACGGGCGCCTTAGCGTTTTTCCTCCATAAAAGCGCAGCCGCCGCGGTCGGGTTCGAACCCGGGAACTCCGGATCAGTAGTCGAGCGCCCTAACCACTGAGCCACCGCGGCGGGGCTAAAGAGGAGTACCGTGCAGCTCTTTTAGCATTTATGCCAAATATGCCATATGTATGCCATGTATACCGCATATCCCATTTAAATATGGCATATTTCCGAAACTTCTCGAGCGGCGCATACAAGCAGCATCCAACCGCTGAAGCGGCGCGAAGGCGTCGCACGTAAAGCAGGCAGTTTAACAAATGGAAGGTGGACAGTCCCGAAGGAATTTACAGCGGCGCGTGAACATGTGGTTAGGCAATGCGGGGCTTTGCCATTCGATGAAAACTGCGTCTCTCATTACTTCCTGTTTCTTTTTTTATTTCTTTTTTTTTGAAACCTGGCACGACTTCTGGGTCTATAAGGTACACAAAAAATTATATGGGGACGCGGCAGCGATGAAATAGTTTGATTGCCCCTTCTCAAAGGGATTGCAGCGTTGTGTAGGAAACAAAATCGGCTTTTACAGCTTTGCGTTGTTATGGATCCCTTGACAGCATTCGCTTTTGGTTATAGCGTCGCATCAGCGGTATACGTTGCGTAAAAATTTAAGGCAACCGTGGAGAAAAATATATGTCCTCGCGTTCCCTTTAACTAGCATGCACGCGTGGGGTTTACCGCATTTGTCCGCTTCCCGGTGCCGCGTTCTGAGAGTTTCTAGCGTGGATGCAGTAAAGAAACTGAAACGACTGGCTTCGCCAAAGTCTACTTTAGCAACGTAAATCCCCAAATGTATCGCATCTAATTAAATTTCGGAGCTTTGAGAAAGTCGGAAGAACGAAGAATCAATAGCTGGTAAATTGTTCGATGCAGAGTTCTCTTGCTGGTTTTCTTACTCCTATAAGCTTCAACACACACGCTTCGTCGAAAGTAAACACCTGACTTTACGCTTCGATGAAGCTGGTGTCTCGCAGGCCACATAGCGAGATTTTCACACCCTCGTGTAATTGCCCCTTGACTGAAAAATCTAGTTTCAACTCCCCCCCCCCCCCCCCCCCGCCTCCTCCCCATTATGTCAGAACTCCTCGAGGAGTGTCATGTAGGCCTCTAAGCGCAGCCAAAAGTAACTTAAGGTTGCAATTGTACCCGGCTCCCTGGTTCTGAACTTCTGATATCTGTGTAGAGGTTCTTTTCAAAATCTCTGCGTCAATTTGCAGCTCACGTGTACAATCGCCATATCTTCGTGTGGCGCTGTTGTCGTCCTGACGCTGCATAAACGCTGTGCAGTGAGCGGCTGTTCTCAACTATAAGTTAGTAAAATGCGAGTAGTCTGCCACCTAGGGATCTCCCTTCTTAAGAAGGGTGTGCCCTAGAGGACAGCTTACTGCCTTTATAATCTTTTCTGCTTAGAGTGTAGGCCTAGTGGGTCCAGCATCCACCTCGCATGTGGGAGGTGCGGGGTTCGATCGCTAGCGCCGCTGGGTATACCCACCGAAGATACAATGGGTACAAGCTTTCCCGTGGTCTGGTGCACTGCTTCGTTAGTGTCAAATGCTCAGCAAATGGGTCTTTGAGCCCCCCTTTGCGCAAAGATTATTACCTTGTGCCATGGCGCCCTTTGGCCAGAAGTTGCACATCGCCATAAAAATTAAACATCAACATCAATTGGGACGGCTACACATAAAATCGGTTTGCGGGAAATAAAAACAGCTGCTCGTCGATTGAACTTTTTTTTTACTTACTAGTAAGTGAGCTTTCCAATCACACGTCACCGCTGAAGAAGCTCCGAGCGTCCCGAATTAAACAGCAGTTGCAAAATGGCGGCGTGAAACAACGTTCAACTATATATTCTTACGTCACCTTCGCGCTTACCGTAGACGCAGCTTTAGAGACAGCCGTTCGCGGTGCATGCAAGTAACGCGGCTTCTGCACGTGTTGTAACGAATTCCCTCGTCATTAAATAAATATACTGAGCTCTCAGGTTTACGCTAACTAAGCAACAGCACAGTTTCCGCGAGAACGCGCAAAAAAAAGCAAATAAAAATGGCGATGAGAGCGAGCAAACCAGGCTCCGCAAGGAATAACTTTGTACCTGCTCGGACCCGAGCTAAGCTGAGAGAACGGTTTGAAAAGAGAAGCGGAACCAGCGTAGTCACGCGCTGGACTATTCTGCGTACCGGCCAAGTTGCTCCTTAACGACCCTCGGTTCGTTTGGCTGCTGCCGCCGCCGCTTCCTAACTGCATCGTATTACTTTAACGTTTCCAAGCTGCGCTTTCTCCATTTGCCTTTTACTTCCTCGGCTCCGCCAGGCGTGAAACGGGCTTCGCGCGCGGAACTTTGCCGAACAAATTTATTGCGTTTACGGCACTGCGCACATAAAGCCGCCCGCGCTGCTTGCAGGGGTGAAACTTCGCGAAGCGTTGGGAGTTTCATTTAATTTTCGGTCCTTCAGCCGCACACGGTGGGCAGCCACGTCTGAGTGCACACCGAGAAGCCACGTATTGCGGCCGTACGTGTGGGCGTGCTTTTTTCTCTTTTCTCTTTTTTTTCTTTTTTTTCTACCTCCTTCTCTGCCGCGGTAGCCTTGCTCTACCTCCCACGAGGCTTACCTCGCCCGCGCGCGCGGGAACGTCCGCGTAATGAAGACCGTTATGCGTGTCGGTGCGCAAGTGCTACAGTTGTTTATTGTCTATTGTTTTTTTTTTCAACTTCTGGTGTGTTTCGGCCTAATGCCTTCCTTCTACCACCCTGGGCGGATTAAGCAATGAAAGCCGGGAATAGAGCGCTAACGCGCGCTGCTCGAGTTGGAAAAGCGCGTTTTAGCGCGGGTAGAATGCGGGAACCAAGAAATCTGCTTTTGCGTCTTTGCTTTGCGAATTACTTGGCCGTGCCATCGGGCGGTTGTTTGCAGTCCCGCGGGAAAGTCTGCCGCGTTTGTAACGCGCGGGTTCGGCTGAAGCGCTATAGAGGTGTTAAAACTTTAAGCGCGTCCCGCGAGGCACGCGTGGGAAGAGGGGTCAATGAACTGACAGTGGCGTGGGCTGACCGAGAGTCTGATGCGTGCCTTGACCGGAAGTGGGGCTTTCCGGTTTAGTAAACCGGTGAATTCCGCAATTTGTACAATCGGCCTATGTAAAAATCAAGGCAGCTTAAAATACAAAACAATCAGCCCGTTCTAGTTAGGTTACTGCCTCATTATTTTCGTCGTTCGTCATTGGCTCCGGCAAAATCCACGCCAGCGCTATTGCATGGATTCGAGACAATGGTAGGTGTTGACAAGAGTACAACAAAATTCGCGTCAGCAAGAAAGGAGCAGTGCTGCCTCACTGTACAAGCCGCAGTACTCTATACAGCGGCGAGCTCATACAGATGACTAAAACGCATTCGACTGGACTGAAGTTTTTATGGGTCAGAGCTCGGCATTATGGGAACCGATACACGCACTACACTCTAAACACGAATACGCCTATATGAGAGTAAGAAGAGAGAGTGCTAGAGAACAGCTTACTCCCTTTCTTACTCCCATACAGGCGTACGTACTCCTGTTTAGAGTCTAGCAACGGAAGCGACAGGCATCGAAGCAATGTAAGTAACCCACATTAGAGCAGTCGAGGCTCTGGCCCGTATTTGTTTTTTTCTCCAGAGTGTGAGCCTCCTTCCGCTGTTATTAAATTACCGAATATCGCTTACGCGCGCATAAAATACGTTTCTAATCTGCCCCAAGAAATTTTTCCTCGAAGGTCTACGTAAGTGCTTATTTTCCCAGCTTTGCTCAGCTATGCTATCGTGCTCAGTCGCGTGCTTTCTATCACGTTTCCGCGCAATTATATACAAAGACATAAAAAAAAGAGGTTTCTTCGTTTCAAAGTTCAACAAAAGCAGCTCAGCGGGGGGTCTCCGTTAAGTACACCGCCTCAGCGGCGTATCCTTAATTTGTGCCTGCAATATCTCACAGCACCTCCGGTCGTACAAGAAGCCCGTGGCCCCGACAGCAAAAAAGAGAGAGCGTTAAGAGCAGGAGCCGTGGATGGCTTCGCAAGCAAAACGAGCAGCAGATTACTCGCGCGCTCCAGCCGCTAAATTTATTAGCGAGTCGTGGAGAAGAGCTATGCTCGCCGCCCGCGTTCTTGTACAGGGATATTAACCCCGAGAGCGGCTGCCGACGTGCAGGCTCTTCGCCAAACCGCCCCATTTTTGAGCCGTCTAACGCCTGAGGCCTTAATTTAGGGCCGCGCGGCCACATTTCTTGGGTTTGCCCATAAAGTAGAGACTTGCTAATCATGAACTGAGTTCATTGTATTGAGGGGTTATACATGAGTAAGGGTAGCCACGTCATCGCTATAAATTTTACCTTTTAATGCACGCGGAAATATCGATACATTGAGAAATTGTGCAATAACAAAGCTGCTGAAAAGAAATCAATCCCAAGATGCCAGTCCACAGCTATCATCCTATGAATTCGTCAAAGGTGAAATCTTGCACATAGCTACTTGTGCATATCACTCGGGCTGAAAAAAAGGCAGATCATAAAACGTGGTAGCCAAAGGAAATAGAAGCATAATTTATCATCATGAATACGCATTAAATAGATCTACAAGTGTCTTCTGCAAAAAGCACGGGCACGTTCCTTCCGCTGTTTCTTTCTTTGTGCAAAATGACCCACCGATTTTATCCACTTCATTCTCAGGAGTTCTTTCACATAGTCATCCTTTATACCAATCCTGCTGACATGTTTCGCAAGGATACCGTGACCTTCGGCTGGAAGCTAAAGCTGGTTTGATTTCAGGGAGTTAACGAAACTTCGTGAAGGGCGTCCTTTGTTCCTATAAAAATCCCGGTCATAACGCACAGAACGTCATAGCTGTTCGAATTCCGCGAGCAAGAAAGTAACCATCGGTCGAAGATAACAAAAAGTGTTCTGAGTAAACAATGAACTTCGTTTGTTAGGTAAACCGTGCACGCATATTGTTGCCCGCCCATATTTCAACGCTTGCGTAAACCTGGACAATGGCGTCCCGCAACCACACACCAGTAGGGAGGGGAACAATGAAAGGGGAAATCGCGCAAGAAGGCCGAAGGTCACGCATTATACTAACGCAAGTTTCGCATTGTTCCCGTGCACCTTGCCCACACACAACTCCCAGGTTATATCTAGGGAAGCTCTAAATAGCAAAGCGTCGCCTGAATAACGAGGCGCCGGCCCCCGCAAAGCCTTGTTACACATGCAACGCGTACAGCCACCACCACAAGGGCCTGAGCAAATTGGCAAAAAAGAACAAAAAAGCAAGTGAAGCCGACAGATTGATCGCAAGCCCATCCTCCGCGCACATCAGGGCCGCACTATCCCGAGACTCAGTCTTCCTCGCAATCAGAGCCTTCACCAACAGACGGCGGGCTGAGCCTGCAGTCTGGGCAATAAAACGCCAGAGGGTCAGAAAAAGAAACTAAAAGAAAAAAGGGGCCGAGGCAAGAATCGTACAGTCTTCTTCACAGCTGAGACCGCACTGAGAGCCTAACCGAGACCAAAGAGGCGTGCGAAAAAGGGCGTGCGCCGGCTGCTGCCGAGACTCCAACAGAAGCTCCAGGAGCGCTCCTCCCAGTAGCAGCGGCCCTCAGCAGCAGGAAGCTGTGAATCACACGCGGCGCATGCATGCATCGCGTGTTGTTTTGAATCCACGGGGCCGCGCTGCTAGCAAAGCGCGCGAGCAGGGGTGTCGGGGCTCAAGGCGCCTTCTTCACAGAGTCGAATGCTGGGGGGAGGCAGGGGGAAAGGGGGGGGGGGGGGTTGCGTAGGCAGAGAGCGGGGGGTCCCGGAGGGGTTGTCTAAATTTAGATTCCTTCGCGTTAGGGAGGCTGCCTTTTGGCGTCGTCGAACGCTCTTTTTCTTTTCCCCCTCATCTTCTCAAACATCCTTCCACCTTGCGTTTCTTCTTTCTTTCTCTTTTCTTTCGCCGCCCTTTATGCGGTCCTTTCCATTCCTGCAGCTCGTTGCACAATCACGGTTCGGCTGGCGACTATGCATTTCTCGCCCTGAACAAGGGGCTGGCCCCGCGGAGGCGTACGCGCATAGCCTTGCACACAGCAGAATGCAGCAGCTGCTTCTGTCGGAACGTGGACGCTCGGGCATCCCTAACGCCGAGGGCGGTGGCGATGCGCACTCTGCTGCGTCACGCTCGCCTCCTTCCATTCGGACTGAACGTTGTGCAACAGACGAAGCAAAAGCATCCGGCGCCCGGCGTAGCAACGAATGCTCCAACTCCCTCCTGCTTTGTGTGCGGCCCACTCGCTGGTGGCGCGGACCCCGCAATGTGACGAGAATGGAGTGACGCCAAATATAGGCAGACAGGCCGGACGCACGGCTGAGCGAGGACCAAGCGGGAAACAACGCGCATGGATTAAGGAAACGAACACGGCAGTCCAAACACGGGAGGCAATGACGGAGCAGAGGTCCCGGCGGAAGATAGATGGCGCCACGCGATACGCGCCGGAAGATGCCGTTGGCGCGAATGATGGGCTGCCGCTGTCGAATGATACGGAGGATACGCGCGTTTCCTTCCGTGGGCGATGAACGTGGCCGGGAACGTTCATGCTTTGCTGCTCGCGGGGTCGGTGAAATCACTCACGGAGCACCGCGGGTCCTAGACAAGATTTTCCCGTCTAGGTTTCTTGAACGAGGCTTCGTGTTTCTTTCATCGGTTCCGCTTACAAAGTGTCAACCTATAGGATATGCTCAGACCTTAGTAAGCATTTGAGAGACGAGTGTATTGAGTCGTCTCAATATAAATTAAGTTACAGCGTACGCGATCGCTTATTAGCCAAATATCATTAATGAAGTCGGAATTGCATGCAGTGAAAATATTCACGCCGTAGCAAACAAAAGTGACTTGACAGTATTGACTACTGCAGCCAATATTATGTCACTACCATCAGCGCGCAGGGCAAAGATGAGCCCTTCCAGGTTGACGACCGTTCTCGTGCGCGCCTATCCAGAGCACAATCTTGGAGAGATGCTGGAGTTTACCAGTACACGGCTTTGAAAAGCCCATGGGTCGTGTTTATTTATTCAAGTCTAAACCGCACGCCCTTGTCCCACTTGAATAACAACACTTCCGACCAGCGTGGACAAGATTTATAATACGACATACTACGCCGACGTTGGCGCTTTTTGTTTCGGAGAAATTTCCTGAAGCAGCTGTCTGTAACAACGGGACCGCCATCGACCAGAGATTAAACTTAACTGGAAAGGAGAAACAGGCTTGCAGGCTGTTTCGAAAACCATGTGGCATGAACAGAACTTACTGTGCACTTAAAGGAGTCATTACTAAGTGACAGCGAAGAGGAAGTGAGAATCCTTCGAGTCAAATTCTGAGAAAATTTGCCGCCGTTACTTCGTCGTAGTTTCGCCAACGATTACTCCCTGGCTTCCTCCCCACACTCTTCTGTCTCAATAGATGTTCTACCATGAAATAACTGAGAAAATTTAATTCTTTTATATATTGGTTGCCGAAAATGATCGCATATAAAGAAATAAAGAAAAAAACCCAGTGCGCCAAGGAACCGCCAGAAACGCAACATCGGTCGCATTCTCGCAAACACCCCGGTCGCCTTTACTTTAATAATAATAATAATAATAATAATAATAATAATAATAATAATAATAATAATAATAATAATAATAATAATAATAATAATAATAATAATAATAATAATAATTGGTTTTGGGGGAAAGGAAATGGCGCAGTACCTGTCTCATATATCGTTGGACACCTGAACCGCGCCGTAAGGGAAGGGATAAAGGAGGGAGTGAAAGAAGAAAGGAAGAGAGAGGTGCCGTAGTGGAGGGCTCCGAAATAATTTCGACCACCTGGGGATCTTTAACGTGCACTGACATCGCAGAGCACACGGGCGCCTTAGCGTTTTTCCTCCATAAAAATGCAGCCGAGGCGGTCGGGTTCCAACCCGGGAACTCCGGATCAGTAGTCGAGCGCCTTTACTTTCCTCTCATTTTTCTTTTTCTCTACAAAACATCGGCTCAACTTTCGCGATACACCCTGTATATGTAGGTTAGCGTGTGGGCGCGTCAAGGTAAAGGTTACGGATACCGTCGGAAAAGCGCGGCACCCGTGCTCCCAAGATGGAAACGCAGCCTAATGGAAATTCTCGACTAGTCCCTGCTGCGGTGACGCAATCACTCGACGCGCTCAGAGCGAAAACCTGGCGTGCTACCACCGCTCGCTTGCGCGCTTCGAGTAATGATATGGCCCGGCTCTGGGACACATCCGCTGCTGAACGTGTCGCACTAGCTGCCTCCGATCTCTCTCTACAGGTTGCGTAATAAAATGGTCTTGATATTTGAGCCCAGCACTGTAAGTATAGCGATTCCCACCCTCTCCTATATATATACACCTTCCTCGCATACAGGTTTCATACATCGAGCAGCGGAGCCCGCATGGAGGAGAGCGCTCGAAATTTGATGAGCCAAGCAGAAACGTGGGGTTACGAGATTACTTTCCACTTTAGACATCCGAAGGAAGCGGATGACGCGCGGAGCAATAAAAAATTCAGCGTCCCGATGGCTGGGCGCGTTTGAGGAGAAGGCTGGAAAAGTTGGCGATGGCATGCATTAGTAAAAGGGAAGAGAAACTGGTTACACTGCGTAGGGCTCTGCGAAGGCGGCGCGGCTCTAGCTCATTGCAGGTCGTCCCTAACATACACACACAAATGCTCAAGCAAGTTTATATATATATATATATATATATATATATATATATATATATATATATATATATATATATATATATATATATATATATATATATATATATATATATATATATATATATTTGTAAGAGCACCGGCCGCGATATCCGGAGGTCGTGGGTTCGGATCCCACCGGCGGCATGGTTGTTTTTCTGCTGGTTTATAAGTAATTTTCTTTAAACAAATTGATTGGCATTAGAAATTAAAAAAAAAAGAAGAAAACATTCCCCTATGCACCTTGGTCTCGGTGACTGTTGGCTTCCTTAATATGTTTGTCAAACGAGCCCCTCATTTCATTTGCCTTGTCTGCTATATATATATATATATATATATATATATATATATATATATATATATATATATATATATATATATATATATATATATATATATATATATATATATATATATATACACTTAAGAAGGACGCCAACAGTCCCCGATACCAAAGTGCATAGGGGAATGTTTAATTTGACACGATATTCGGAGGTCGTGGGTTCGGATCCCACCGGCGGCATGGTTGTTTTTCTGCTGCTTTATAATTAGATTTCTTTAAGCGATAGATTAATCTAAGTAATATTATCCAACTGATCAGTACGACACATAACAAAAAAATTAAACATTCCCCTATGCACCTTGGTTTCGGTGACTCTTGGCTTCCTTCTCAAGTTTGTCAAACGAGCCCCTCATTTCCTTTACCTTGTCTGCAATATATATATATATATATATATATATATATATATATATATATATATATATATATATATATATATAGAGAGAGAGAGAGAGAGAGAGAGAGAGAGAGAGAGCGAAAGCTTGCGTGCAACGGACGGATAGATGCATTGTTGCGTCTCAGAATCAGAGAGCAAACGAAGAGCACACCAGGGAGCCCAGTATACACCTAAGGCGTCATCGAGAGTCTTGGTAGAAAAAGAAAAAATACGAAAGGGGCCTGGATAAATCGAGCAGGAGCCGCAGGAGCGGCCACACATGGGAGACGCATAACGCCATTTGTGACAGCCTAATCCTGATGGAACGAAGGGCTCCAGCGCACCGGCCCAAACGAGCACCGTCTCCCCGGGCGATCTCTGGAGGGGTTTTTTTGTTGTTTGTTTGTTTTCCACTTGCAGGGAAAGACGCCGCCACAGCCTCTGGCGAAATGCTCGAGGCGAAACTTGGATGCCGGAGGTAGCCCGCCTCAGAGAAAGAAATCACAAGAAATGCTAAACGAAAATCCCGCCAGTCTTATCTTCTTTCAAGGAAAAGAAGAAAAAAGGATGAAATCGCAAAGACGTGCGCGCATAATGCACGCATCGCCAACTTCGGCGTTAAGCCGCTCACCGGTTCACCGAAGAGGAGGATTGATATTATTTATTTTGTCTATCCCATCGTAAGTTCGATAGTTTAGGAATGAATGGACTGTTCGAGCACAGAAGAGAGAGCGAAAGTTGATAAAAAAATGTGTGCGGTAGCATAGGCGCTGGCAAAACCGAGCCGCGTAAAGTTTTGGTGGCTTCTTTAAGCGCACAAAACATGCGCTCCTCTTTAAGTAAAAAAGAGCGGGGCACGACTAAAAGGCTCTACTTTCACTCAGAGAGCATTCGAGTTGCGGCCTGATCATTATCACTCTTTGTGACACCATTTCACCCTTTACTTTTTTTTTTCAATCCTTGAGCGGTTTGTGCGCACGTCAACTACACATGCGGGATGGTGCCTAACGACAGTTTTACAGAAGTGAGTTAGGTTGAACGTACGATACAGTAATTCAGTATCCATCTTCTTCGTCGCCAGAATACTGGTTGTGTCTAGTTTCCGCAATTCTAAGAAAAAAAGAACTGAAAGGCCGCGCGCGTCCTCACTGAGTTTCGCTAGTTCCCTTTTACTAAACCAAGGCGAGTCGAGCATCTTTTCCGTGATCTAATCGCGTACGACGGCTGCTTCTGCCATTGTATTCATCCAACCCGCAGTATAACGTAGCGATTCAATTACATTTTGAATGTATTTGCTGTTTACGCGGCTCAAACAGCCTCGCGTTGGCGCCGTCGCAAAGATTTGCCAGCTGGTATATGTCGAACTATAACAATGAAGCAGAAAAAAAGGAAAATTGAGTTATAATCACCCACGTAACTTTCGACTCTTGATAGGTGAGCCGTACGCATGAACAAGTACTTGCCTGCACTCTGTCGGCACTTTTATTACGAAAGCACTACTGGCTTCCTAACCTGGAAAGTGCCGGTGTGTTGTGAAGCCTCGGAAGTTAGTCACGTGATGCGGGAGATGGCGAGAAATAAACGAGACTTCGTATGAGGGTGACGTAACTGGAGAAATAAAATAAGTATCGCCGCTACTGTGCTTCGAACCCGCGGCGGCGCGAACTGATTCGCTTGGCTGGTCACTGCATGGGAGCACATTGCTAAAACCGTCGCAAAGGAAAGGAAACGCGCTTTCAATCGCCCTTTAAGTATACGTGGCGTTGGTGTCCCCCTGAAAAAACGTGCTTACGAGCAATATTTCGTGGTTTGCGGTGCTAAACCGGCAGCAGTTTCTTTAGCTAGCACATTGGCTCTTGTTATCTACAAAAGACCGCGCATTTTTCTCCAAAGTGTTTTTTACGCGCATATGTTTGCACAGTAACTGAGGCTTCTAGACGCGCTGTAATTTCAACGTTGCTTCTCCTTTTACTTTACGAGTGTTATTGAGGCCTTCGACAAGATTTAAACGGGTTTTTGCTCACACCCCTCAGCATCTCTTTTCTTACAAGGCGGAGGACTATGTATGCGGCGCTCAAAGCCCCGCATCCGGCGCACGAATATTTTCCCTCACGTGCGAGATTGTGCGCATTTGACCCGTGACCTGTTGACGCCAGCTACAGAGCCCAGAACGCTGCACACTTTTATCGGCCAGGTAGAGCCATGGTGAAAACACTGTTGCCGCCAGCAGGTGAAGCCGAAACAAGGGGGGCGCGATATAAGAGCGCCGTGAATTCCCCGTAGGGTCGTTCGCACGTCACGATGCGGACGGGCGATAGCGTTCGCTACGCTGTGGTCACGTTTCTGCGTTTGTTTGCTTGCTTTCTTGCTCTATATCTTCTGCGTCTTACTTGTTTCCTTTCTTCTTTATTGATTATTTTCATCGGCCATACTACATTGGCCACTCGAGCGATTTATGGCACTGTGCACGTTCAAAATGTTTCACGGCACGTGAGCTGCGCAGATTTTCTGCCGGCTCTTTTTCTCGATCGCTCTTCGATTCACTATCAGGGCTGTAGACCACAGACAAGTTGAGAATTATGTTCACTATATTGTCACGTAGTGGTGACGGCAGTCGAAGCAGCGATGAAGACGGACGAAAGGGTCTCCTAAAAGAAAACTGTTTATTGGGCTGACTTGCGCCGACAGTGGACTGAATCACTCGGCGGCGGTGAAGCGACAAGCGTGCTCGGCGGTCGTCGAACAGAATGCCCGCCGCTGTCGGCCGTGCTCAATTTAAAGCTGATAGCGAACATTCGAGATAAAGAGCGCAAAGTTACTAGAACATTCCGGAACAACGTAGAATCAGCTCTGCCTGGCTGCGATCAATCGAGATAAATCTAGTCGCGTCTTGCGTCGCAATAAAAGCGATAAAGTGCTGTGGCGGCAGATTTGAAAAACGAACAAACACTGCAAATTATTGCGGCAATATAGGGTAGCGGTGGCTGAGCCCGTCATTTCTTTTCTTCCTTCCACTTCTCTATCAATTTTGAATTGTTTATTTTGATTTTATGACACTGTATAAAGCAGGAGGCATAAGCGGGGTCGCAAAGTGACCGATATGCATGCGCGTGTTAGTCGTTGTACCGCCATCAGCACGCTTAACACGAACGCTCAAGCCGATGTCTTCCACTGATATTAGTTCCGCCGGGCGTCGACCAGTGGGTCTGTGACAATATTAGGGTGGAAGCGGGGCACGAGTTGTCTCCAACCGACGCAAACACACAGTGCAGCATGGTCTCGGACTCAGCGCGCAGCGCTCACAGGCTGTAATATCAGTGCAGAAAGCGCAGTCGAGCGTTCGTGACAACCGTGCTGACGGAGGCACGTCTTTTGTTACTGCGATGCTGCTTGCAAAGCAAGCAGTGTTTCTTAATCCCTCCTTTATCCCTTCCCTTACGGCGCGGTTCAGGTGTCCGCCCATATGTGAGACAGATACTGCGCCATTTCCTTTCCCCATCCCGAGATTGTCCGCGATTGTCCGGACACCGTAGAGTATCTGTTACGGGTCCAATTGGACTTATTTTTGGAAATGTGGCGGAGAGTCCCGCCACCAGGTGGCCCGGTATTGCACTACCGGAGGGATCGGCCTTGTCTTTAGCGCGTCTTTACTATCTTGTCTTTCTACCCTATCTTTCAACTCTCCTACTATCTGCACGTGGTAGCGATTGTGGCTCGGCTTGAGCCAGTGAGCAGTCCTGTGCACTTTCCTTTTCTTTCTTCCTGGCAACAACTTCTCTCTCTCTTTCTTTTCCCCAGCAACCAATTTCATTTCAAGCCGGATCTTGTTGTTTCACTAGAGAGTTTTAAAATGACGTTTCAAGCATGACGTTGTACTTGTTGCGTCGCCGCTTCAGGGAGAACATGTTTTTTAGGAGAAAAATTTTTCCATTTGTTTTCAAGCGGTAGAAACTTTCGAGTTTCTTCGTAGCTCATACCGTCAAGATGTTCATAATATGGGATATACGTTCTTCTCGTAAAGGAAGTGTTATTTTGCATTCTGATGAGCAGAAACTCACTGCTTCTGCCCCAACCAAATAGATTAATCGGTATGATTTATAGATCAATATTTCTTGATCATTTAATGAGAAACAATTGAAATTTATTTGAGAAGGCAGTTCTAGAACACGCAGGGAAAGTGACAATAATGAATTCTTGTCCACGAAAGCAAAAAAAAAAAGAAAGAAAAATTTGGCCAAAACTCCAACTCTGTCGTGCACCGCTTAAATAAAAAGATGAACACTGACGCTTCTTTCAGCAAATTGCGTCTCACCTTAATTCTGACGCGTTCTTTCGGGATGTTAGTAATGCGCATACGCACTCCCTGGACGTCGTTCACATACTGAAGATGCCATTTATCGCCCCAGATGAGAAGTCAATCATCCGACATCAGCCGATAAAGACGTATTCTTGTCTTTGCTTTCACCATGAGCAACGCATCACTGTTTCCTTCGCTTCTGTATTTCATCTCACGGGCACAATAATATGGCTTCCGGAATAACTGACCTAGTAAATGTAATGGGTATGCGTCTGGCCTATTTTAACGCGTTCCGCGACAATCTTCGTCTTTAATGGCAATAAACGCGCTTCTGCAGGTAACTGCGAATATAATAAATTAATACGGTATGAATGCGGGACAGCTGGCGCAGATATTGTTGAGCTAGTGGGTATCACAACCCAAATCGTACATTTAAAGCTAATTAAAATTTTAATTCCTATTACTTTAGTCCTTCTACACGTTTCTCCCACACTTAATTATCATTACTTCCTTACCCTTTCTTAGAGGCTCGAAAGAAATGAGGCATGTTTCGCGGTGTTTACTCGTACCACAGAAAGCGAAGCGAGAAATATTTCGCTGCTCATGAAAATCTAGACTGCACACGGCACGCCCTTCCTCGCTAGCTTCCGAGACACTGTTGCAGTTTATCTTGTTTTCTTTTGTTTTCCTCATTTCCTATCTTCGTGGCAGAACCTCACCAGCCATAATATTTGCAGCGAAAGCGCCATCCTACAGAGATTTCAGCCTCCAACGGGCAAAAAGTTTCCTTCCCGCACAGCCAGCGGCAACCAAGGTTAAGCAAGGTTCAACCCCGACTAACAAGGGGCAGAATCTCCAGAGGATGTGTTAAAGAAAGAGAGAAAGAAAAAAAGCGGTATTTCCGGGGAAGAGTTCTCAGTGCAGTGAAAACATACAGCGAGATCGTCCGTAAACATTGCTGAAGCCAGTGCTCGCTCTGCAAGAGCGGCTAAAGCGTCGGCGCAAACACAGCGCTACGCGTTCAACCGGAAACGATCTGCAGCTCGTGTGCATGCTTCGTTACAACGCAGGTAACGAACCGGCAAAGTAAGCAAACAGTTGGCATTGCCGGTTATTAACTCGCAGCATTGAAGAATAAAAAAAAGCAAGCAAACAAAGAAAGATGCCATTCGCGGGCATGCTGCGACTCGCCGAAGAATTGATTTTCCCTCATTTTTTTTTTTCAGGTGGTGCGTTGTAAGCAGATTTCCAAGCACGAACGTGCGTACGAACGAGAATCAAGGGACAACAAATGAAAGCGGATAACGAGGAAGCTATTCACCCTGGGGAGCCATTTTGGGGAGCAAATTTTCGCCGCGCCCTGAACTTCATTTCGTGGGGGCGCACCGTATACGTACCTCGTTGAGACGCTCCGAAAACTCCGGTCTCTCTACGAGTCCCTTTTCCCGGCATACGTCTTGCGCTCGTGAAGCAATTTTCCAACGCCACCCTACGCGCCCTTTTCTCCCAAAGCTCCCTACGCTTTCCGCCTCGACCGAGTCTCTGGCGCGCGCCTTTGTTTCCCCAGCGATTACCTAGAAGCAGTCCTGGTGCAGGGGCCGAAGTTTTTCGCCAGTTGGAAAGGATTTGGGTCCTACCGCTCCGAAGAGCATTTATCCCAGCCCATAAAAGAGCGCATGCGAGTGCGCTCAGGTGCCCAGCGCTCAGGTGCCGCAGTGCAAGTGGTGGAAGGACATATACCGCGCCAAGCGCGTCGCGCAGTACGTCTCTTGACGCATATTTCGCACAAGCCATCGCATCCAGTCTTGCCGAAGTTTAGTATAGAAGCAGTGCCGGAAAACGCTCTAAGGAAGTCGCTTGAACAGGGCGAGATATGAGGACTAACGAGAGGCACGATCTGAAATACGCGCAGTTAACCAGAGAATATAGCTTCAATCATATTACGCGAAAGCGTATGCAGGTCATTCGGTCAAAAGGCCGCCGGCGTGGTAGTAGTCAGCACCGCGTGTCGGAAATAATCGGTGGCTGCGTAAAAGAATACGCATCATGGTGATTTGTGGTTGTAGTGATTGATGATTTATTGGTGTGTGAGAGGCGATGACGATTTAATGAAATCATTGTAATTAATTGAAGAATCTCCGAAATGAAACAATAAAAATGAAAAAGTAGGCTTCAATGGCAGCAAGATGCTCAGAATGAAAAAGCCAAAGCCTGATTATAGTAAGTCACAAACATTAAAGTGCGTAATTGATCAATTGAATAATTTGAACAATTAAAAATGAAAAATGCGCTAAAAGGTGTTTCCAACGCGCAAAGCGTCACGCCGAAAGGGCGATGGCGTTCTCTGGACTGCCTGGCAGCGCTGTCGCGTTTTGCAGCGCGACACTTTGCGCGTTCGAAACACCTTTGAGCGCAATTTTCATTTTTAATTGTTTCATTTACGGCGAAGCTTATGCGCCCTCAAATTTTTTAATTTATTTGTGCTACCTTTGTACAACAAATAAACCTTCACGCGTGCGGAGATAATTAACCAAGCAACAGTGTCTGAATCATGCATTTTCAGTTTTTGTTTCCTTAGAGCTGTAGTGCGAAGGTAAGGTCGAAGAAATAACAAACAGCTTGAAGAGTCCAGTCAAGCATTATGCTCCAAATGCATTCTTGAGAAGCATACTTTTTCAGTATGCTTGACCTAGGTGGCAGGTGGCCCCCTAGGTGACGTCACCTTGTGAAATTCACAACCTGCCCACCGTGACAGGTGGTGGCGGTTCAATTAATGATTGGTCGGGTAAAGTTCCTCGGACAAAGCAACTTGGGTCTCACAAGTCCCACCAGTGACAGCACCTGCCATCGCTGGACAGTGACGCATCGTTTAACCACAGTATCACTGACCCAGGACAGGTAGGAGGACTTCCAGCGATCTATGAACGTAAGTTGACAATGAGCAATCTTGCATATATGGCATTAACCCATTAACTCTATCGCGCGATACCCTTAAGGCCAAGCTTGAGCGTCTCCTTCAGTTTTTGCGCGCCAGCACTAAGGCCCCCACTCCCCAAATTTGGGCAGTCTTTGTCTCAAGACTGCTTGATCTTTAAAACCGAGACTCGAAGCGAAATCGCGAAGTGACCTAATTTGCATCTGGCCGCCTAACCACGCTAAATCGTGGTCAGTTTTTTTTAATAACTAGAATTACTCTGGATGCGTGATCCTTTCAGTGTGTTGTCAAGTTAAAATGCGGAAGCAAGAATGAGTGGGAGTCTTGAATATGATCTAAGAGGGCCCTTTCGTCTTTTGGAACACATGCATGTGTACCTTGAGGCGAGAGGAACACAAGCCAGTGCTGTAGGAAAGGGAACGGAGCAGTACAGAAAGCAAGAGCGAAGGCAACACGGCAAAAGAAAAGAAATTAATGCAAAAAGCTAAAGTACACCTCACAGAGAGAAGGTCCGCCACCTTGGGCGAACAAACTACCCCACGTTGGGCGCCAAAATGCGATTAGACGTGTGATCAGGCTCGGCGGTGCCTATGCATCCCACGCTGAGCACCATAATGAGTTAGGATCATGATTAATAGTGGCTGCGGGGTTCCATCGCTGACTATCAGTTTGCTGTTTAAATCGCTACCCTGACAGCGGCATTTCTTCGGAGGCGAAATCCGAAAAACGTCTGTGTATTAATAAGTAAGGCGCATGTTAAAGAACCCGAGGTAACGAGATTAACCCGCAGACCTTCCCATCTATCTGCTCTTAGCCACTCACTCAGATTTAGCTCTAACAATTTTATTAATAATGATCATTAGCCTTCAGCTATCACACATTCCGGTCAAAAATTAACCGAAGATGGTTAATAGTCTACGCTGGAGTATCCCTACGAAGAGCGCCGAATGCCCAATCCAGGCGTTAGCTGTACTTCAACCTCGTGCGATGAACCCCGCAGAAACACTTGCCACACCTTTTTGTGCCCAGCTTAGCAATAACGCAAAAGTTACAGGAGAGTAGCCGCTTGTAGCCACGGGTACCCGGTTTCAATTCAAGGGCCGCCTACTCGCTCTCCAAGAGTCAATTCCTAACCTAAAGTTGTTCGCTAAAGCACGTGTCTCTTTTACAACGCCGCTCTATTTCTGGACGAGTGCCCAACCAGGCAAAAAATAACGTGACGCGTCCCTACTTTGAGCTTGTGCCAAGCCTCACGGCTGGAAACAGAGGGCGTTGAACGATTGCGATAACACTTTTTTTTTTGCCCTGCAAACGTCAGACTCGGCACGTTCAGCAGCTGCCAGCATTTTGCCATTTTCATTCGCGACAAGACAGCCTCGCCAACGTGCGCCACTCACCTTGCTCCCATTAATGGAAGGCAGGGGAACTGATTTCCCACAACTTGCACAGCTTGACCACCTAAAGGTTGCTAACTGTTACAACATTCCTAAAGAAGTTACCACACGACCAATACATAGCGCATTTCAACGCTGGAAACTCAGTTCCGGTCCCCTTTCATTTTCATCTCTGGCACAATAACTAACGCCTGTGCGACGACACACTCACGCAGCACACATGACATTATGTGAGCGATTGTTGTTGTATTTGTTGTTGTTTTTAGCCTCTGGTGGAGTAGCACATATACAAATTACGGGATTGGCCAGTCTACAGGCCCGTGCATTTTCCTCTTCTTTCTTAATACAGCCACTTAATACTACAAGCCGTGACATACGGGACTGTTAGAGCAACTGCTGCTGCATCGCTATGCCATGGGATCGTGTGCGCTTTTGGAACGGTAAAAGGTCCACTAACCCCTGCTCTGTGCATGTGCTCATTCTGTGAGCAGGCGCCGGTGGAACAGGCCCCGTTCCCTGATACAGCTATAGTGCCGTAAAAGCCATTCACGGCACCACCCTTCGTTTCACGAGGCTTTACACGAACTGCTGCGCTCGACTGCGCCGCGTGCAGATTGCATCTGGCTCTTCATCAATTTTGTACGCTATTGTGTCTCCGAGCCCAATAGAGTAACGATGATTCGCGCGGCACACGCAAATGCTTCTTATCCAAAACAACCCACGCGGGCTCAATTTAACCGCATTGCAGAGGAAGGCCAGGCCGTTCGCTCCATCTCGCGGATCGCCCGGGCGTAGCTCCTACAGATCTTCACGTGGGGGGGGGGGGGGGGGGGGGGGGGGGGCAATCAATCCGCATTCAATTCAGGCTGGGTTTGGGCATTGCCAGCCCACAGCCCGATAGTGGTGCAGTGCGGCGCACCTGAACCTCTGCTGCAATATCCGGGACGCTTTTCATAAATTGCTTCGCGAAGCAAGCAGGAAACCCTTAAACCTAAACCAGGACCATGCTGTGCTTGGCTAGTTAGCTTCGCGTGGTTATATACTTGCAGCTCATAATATAGACGCAGTCAGAATGGGACGTAAGGCCAACAAAGCGAATGCTAAACCAGTTTCACATCTGGGGGTATTTTCACTTTGTTGCAGCGTGCGTGCGTGCGTGCGTGCGTGCCATCGCAGTACCTTCGTGTTGTCTGTATCAAGTAGGACTGGCCATAACACTAATAACCAGTTTGGATGGAAAGTTATAACCAAAGGGCAGTCATACGAGACTGGACAGCGAAGCGAAACGGTGAAACAAGACAAAAAAATGGCGCAGCGCGATCGGTACGTACAGCACACTTATGAGCACGAAATAAAATGGGAAATGGAGACTGCAGAGCTATTTTGCCATGGCAGTCTCCGTACGTTTCTCTGGTAACTGCCCTCACGTCCATAAATATAGGGGGTCAGCGGCTGAAAGGAAGATAAATGATCGCGAGTGTATGCACTGAAAGGGCTGGAAAAAAGGGAGAGGAAAATAAACCGCGCATATTATACAGAACGAGCGGAAATAAAAACAAGGGAAATAGAAAAACCGCGGGAAAATACAAAGAAGAAAGTGGGTAGAACCCGGCCGCAAAGCTCGAGAGTATATACGTCCTCTGTAAGATGACACCGGATACGAATAAAGGTGAATCACCTGCTTAGAGTCTGCAGCCACCAAATCTAAAACACACGCTCGCGCCATGAATACACAGTACGCGTTAGTCCCCGAGACATGGACGGGGCTGCGTTACCAAACTTGTTTGTTTCAGAATGAAACGAAAAAAAATATAAACCACCGCACTGTTCCTTTTTTTTTTTTTCAGCGACGCCGAGGAGACGTGACGGGTGACTACAGGAAACAAAGAAAAGAAACAAAGGAAATGAGAGACGCTTCCAATTCTCTATTTTTAACCACAGATATGTTTTAAAATTGCACAGCGGGACTAGGTGTCTTGGAAAAAAGGACACTGCCAGCCACAACGCTGCAATTTAACGAACCTAGGCCTGGGTTGTACACAATGAAAAGTATTTCGATATCTTTTAGTGCCAAAGCGATACTTCACACGGTCAAACCAAGGCACCAAGTTTGTGTGAAGCTTTACCGTGACGGCGACCTTGTCCAACCTGTAGATATAAAATAAATATTTCTAACCCGCGGCGGCGCGCATAGATCAGCTTCGCTGGCCAGTGCACGAGAGCACAATGCTATTGTCGCCGCCGATCATACCTTTTTTTCTCTATTGCCTGGCTTTGGCATTGCACAAGGACGACTAGAACAAATTGCAACACACAATGAACACATGCTATTGATACAGTCAGCCTGCCAAGGGGCTGGCTTCGTCACAATGAAATTCCTTCAGGGCCATCAAGTGCTCCACCCTTGACAACCACTCGGAAACATCGCCATCAGCTCTGACCCTCTCAACAAACCGATGCACAGTTTCACGAAAATAAATTCGCGCTGGCCGTGCGTCGGGATCCCAGTAGTATCCTGCATATGGGCTTCCACAGTATTTGGCGCTCGCCGATCATACCTCCTGTTAAACTGCAACGCACTCTAGCGATGTGCGTTGCACATCGTCGCCTTCATCAACTTCACTCTGCGGCGCTAACAGATCAGATCAGCTTAACCTTAGTTTGATATCGTTGCCAGAAGTGCTGACGACCCAGCAAAGCAAAACAATGAACCAACCAGGCGAAACACATGCTTTTGCCCGTCTACTCGGTTTAATTACGTTAACACCCCATAAATTTTTAAGCGAAAAGCTTTACTACGCTAGGTGAAGCAGTCGTCTCGGAGGCCGGATAATGACCTTGAACGACCTTCAGCCCAACCACATTAGCCGTGTGTGACCGCGGGTGGTACAGTTATGGTGTCGAACCCTTGACCCCTGATTTTGTCCCATGACCTGTAGTTGACCTCTGATCTCTGACCTTTGCCCTTAAGAACATCCTATGGGGTGATGGAACCCACGCGATGACATCTGATGGGGGGGTCGTAAAACCATGTGTCACCACGTCATAGCCGCGTGGTCTTGTGGGTATATATATATATATATATATATATATATATATATATATATATATATATATATATATATATATATATATATATATATATATATATATATAACGGCTGTCGCGAGCGTGTAGCGGAGCTGCCATGGACGAGGCTCAGACGCTTAGCAAGCGTCCCCTGCTTTTCTCTGAATTCCAGGTTTAACCAGAGCTAAACCACAGCCACTTTTTAATCGACACGTATGTACAAGGGCAAATAAAATTGGAGAGAGGAAAATACCCCTCTAAGCACTTCAGCCTAAAAGCTGTCTCGAAGTTTCCTACTCGGCGTTTGAGGTTTCTAGTTTTACAGACTGCAAATAAATAAAAAAAATGGCAGCTACGTTAGACAACAGTGGAGAAAACAGCCCTTAGTAAGCTTCGGGTTCTAAGCCCTCGGTTCGCTAAAAAATTGTTGCGAAAAACTTTCGCAAGCTTATCCATGAAGCCGACGGAAAGCGGCCAGTTCTCAGACCGGGCAGTGAGATCGCCACTGTCGGTTCTCCATCGGCGGGCATGCCGCGGCGTGAAGAGTAAGCGTCAAGACGTGTAGTCAGCTAGCAGATGTACTACCAGCAGGTTTTAACGCTCGGCAGTAAAGAGTCTCGTAACGCGGAAGCTTCAACGAAGCAAAAAATGAACTCCTAAGGCGGACGCTCGTTAAGAGTGACGTCAGTATAAGAATAAACTGGGGGCTGCATTCTGCCCGATTTCTATTTCCATTTCTTTACTCTTCTATGCTCTACACCCACCCATAACCGAATAAGTAACGTTGCGTAGACGACCGCAGGCCTAGAAGACTCAGCGTGTACACTGCCATCTGTAACTCGCTTAAAGGGCGGACAGCCTGGGCATGTGAGCAAAAGCTTCGCTAAGCACTGCTCGAGTATGCTGATCTCGTTGCCGTTCCAGCAATAGAAATCAGCGTGGGTCTTGTCTTGCCAAGCCTGTCTGAGGTAGTAAAGATAATTGAATGTTCTCCTGCCACGGTGGTGTCTGACTGAGGAGCTGGTTAGAGGTAGAAATCGAATAATAAATGTCAGCCGCAGCCCGTGTGAGTGGCGACACCGAAACCAAAGTGAAGACAGTGCCCTGTTGCTGGAACGGCGAAAGAGATATGACGGGTTTCTTTGTCTTCAAGGTCGAGTCACTGAGACGATATTGGTGACGAAAATGCTAGTATTGGTGCCATGTCTTCTCGCGAAGGAATGCGGTTAAATTTCGACCGAAAGTAGATGAAGGAGCCTCGATAACACACGCATGCATGTGCACTGCTTGGCTGGTTAGGTCCTGCAGGGCAAGATCCTACAACGACCAAATGCGAACTGTTTCTCTGCGAGCAAAAAAAAAGAAATCATTTTACATGACACGCCGGCGCCAATGGCGAGACTGGGGAGGTTGGCCATAGGTGAAGGAGGTTCTTTGTGACAGCAAAATACAGCATCTCCTACTGAGATATGCGCGATGAGGAAGAGGTTCATCAAGCGTATTCTTTTTCCACCTTCGCTGCCAAATATGCTTACGGTCACTTTCAACCAAGAGGAGTCTCGGCATACTGGCGCCAGCAAAAGCCGCGGAGTCTTTGACCTGCCACGGCTTGAAAGCTGCCGTCATAGCATATGGTATGCAAAAACTGCCACTCTCACTAGGTTACCAATCAGAATTCTTACGAAGCTTAGGTTACCAGTGGCCACTCTCTTGAATGAGCCTGGCCACTCTCTTGAATGAGCCCTTTGGGGTCCCGTGATCAAGCAGTGTCTTGAAATGGATGAAACGGCTGCTCATCCCCAGAAGGAAAGCGGCAGGGAAGGAAATGGCGCAGTATCTGTCTCATATATCGTTGGACACCTGAACCGCGCCGTAAGGGAAGGGATAAAGGAGGGAGTGAATGAAGAAGGGAATGAAGAGGTGCCGTAGTGGAGGGCTCCGGAATAATTTCGACCACCTGGGGATCTTTAACGTGCACTGACATCGCACAGCACACGGGCGCCTTAGCGTATGGAGGAAAAACGCTTAGGCGCCCGTGTGCTGTGCGATGTCAGTGCACGTTAAAGATCCCCATGTGGTCGAATTTATTCCGGAGCCCTCCACAACGGCACCTCTTTCTTCTTTCACTCCCTCCTTTATCCCTTCCCTTACGGCGCGGTTCAGGTGTCCAACGATATATGAGACAGATACTGCTCCATTTCCTTCCCCTAAAAACCAATTATTATTATTATTATTATTTCGAACAGCTCTTATACACCAATTGGCCCCACTATTCAATGCTCCCTCTGAATGCCTTAATTTAACGGCATCCACATGCATGCTGTGTGGAGACGTATTCTTCCCCACTCTTAAAGCATTTCCCAGCATTCTTGGGGAATGCTTTTCTCTAACACTCAAACACACAGAATCGAAATTCTCTCCACGACAGAAACCAGTTCTCAACTGCTGCTCAGCAAGCGCGCTTGTCTCGTACAAGCCGGGGCAAAACCGCCGCAGCGACCCCCTCGTCTCCCCTACCCAGTCAAACAAAATAAAATAAAGACCCGAAATACAAACAAAATAAGGGCCGGATGACAAGAATATTTATGTCTCGTGTTTAAACTGCACGCTGAGCGCCCGCTGTATGCTCCCGCATTAAACGCCCAATTTGGTGCGGCGAAATGTCAGGCGGACAAGTTAAACAAGTGCAAGTGAGGGAAAAAATCAAAGCCGTAAATATTCGGACGATAAAAGCAGAAACTAAGCGGGCAGAGAATAAAGGAAACTAGAAGCCAGGTCCCGTGTCCTCGCTTTGTTTCGAAAGACTGTGGCACTCGGAGAAGGGAGAGCCATATAAGCCTTGGCAAGCGCGTAAACGGAGAGGCGTAAATTTAGCTGCGAATGCAGTTAATTACGCAAATGGGACGCGTGCGCTTAATTAAATTCGACGTGCCGTCCTCGCGAACTACGCAAACGCAGGAAGAAGTCTTGAAGAGGGAAGGGGAACGAGGAAGTGGGGGATCGAGAAAGAGGGGGCTGGGACGCGTCTAGAAGAAAAAAAGGGCAAAATAAACAATTTAATGAAGTAATCTACGCTAAGAAGACCGCCAGCATTGGCGACAGCAAGAGAAAAAAAATTAGCTCCTGCGTCAGGTTTCCGGAAGTAATTGCTGTGGAGGCACAGTAGCAGGCCTTACGGGCGAACGGGCTCCCACGCGACTAGGTAGCCGCATGAGCAGCAACACGAATCTGGTTTCAAGTGACAGCAAGCTATTGTCGGTCCACATAATTGACTCAGACGGAGCAACGCTGAGATAAACAGTGAGGGCGTGAGATTTAAGCCGGAGCGAATATTTCTGCTTAGTGCGTACATGACGATAATTGCAGTTATCTGTGCTGGTACTACGAGTCGCCAGCTGTGCAAAGTTTATTGGCTAAGTTACTGTTCCGTGTTCATTACTGTAAGGAGCATCCCGAAAGCAAATGTGTTTTCTGGGCTGAAACTCGAGCGCATGTAGAACTAGGAGTGCACGTTGTTGGGCGAGTCGGTCGTGTATACTTAAGCAAGGAAAATGAGCCAACAAAAAAGTCACGGAGGAGAAGAGCACAAGGATGAGTATGCGCCCTTCCTTGTGCTCTTCTCCTCCGTGACTTTTTTTGTTGGCTCATTTTCCTTGCTTACGCATATAGAACTTCGTTTTGAATTGTGCTAGTGGGAATGACCACAAAAGTTCCGATAATAATAAGCTGCAAACCACTTGTAACAAGTGTCCTCGCGTAATAAGCCACCACTTCTTGCTCGTGGTCAAATAACACTTTAGCTCCTATATTCGTGACTTACTGAAACTCGAGCGCATGTCGAGCTAAGAGTGCACGTTGTTGGGCGAGTCGGTCGTATATACTTAAGCAAAAAAAATGCGCAAAAAAAAGTCACGGAGGAGAAGAGCACAAAGATGAGTATGCGCCCTTCTTTGTGCTCTTCTCCTCCGTGACTTTTTTGTTGGCTCATTTTCCTTGCTTACGCACATAGAACTTCGTTTTGAATTGTGCTAGTGGGAATGACCACAAAAGTTCTGATAATAATAAGCTGCAAACCACTTGTAACAAGTGTCCTCGCGTAATAAGCCGCCACTTCTTGCTCGTGGTCAAATAACACTTTAGCTCCTATATTCGTGACTTACTGAAACACGAGCGCATGTCGAGCTAAGAGTGCACGTTGTTGGGCGAGTCGGTCGTATATACTTAAGCAAGAAAAATGCGCACAAAAAAGTCACGGAGGAGAAGAGCACAAGGATGAGTATGCGCCCTTCCTTGTGCTCTTCTCCTCAGTGACTTTTTTGTTGGCTCATTTTCCTTGCTTACGCATATAGAACTTCGTTTTGAATTGTGCTAGTGGGAATGACCACAAAAGTTCCGATAATAATAAGCTGCAAACCACTTGTAACAAGTGTCCTCACGTAATAAGCCACCACTTCTTGCTCGTGGTGAAATAACACTTTAGCTCCTATATTCGTGACACAGCGCGTGTTCTCTCAAATTCTAGCTTACCTCTTAATCGCTTTTGCATGCATGCTTAGAGTCGACCTGCGCAAGCACGTTCTTTTCTTAAAACGGCCGCAAAGGCTCTCTGCTGGTACGTGCCTTATAATTTAATGTGCCCTGGGGCGCCGCTATGTCTACGACGCGTTTTGATCACTTCAGGTTAACGTGATGTCAGAGCACATGCAGTGAAGTAATTACACAGTCAGTACGGGTAAACCAGAATTATCATCTCCCAAAGCGACGCAGCATATTCATAAATGTTCGTGCGCAAAATTATGTGAACAGGAGGTTCGCTTAGAAAAGGATGTCTCGGCTGCAGAGGTTTCCGATTAGGCTTAATACACGAACAGCCAGTAGGCGGCGCACGCGGTGTCCAGCAAAAAAAAAATTAACGAAGAAGATGACACATGTGCTGTGTGTGGTAAATCTGTAGAAACAATAGAGCACCTCATCCTAAAATGCGATGGTATCCATCCCGATGTAGATGCAGGCACAGTCACTCTTCCTGAGGCTTTAGGATTTAGAGATAACAATAGTCATGTAAATAAATCTGCGGTGGAAATTAGCAAAAAGCGATTGGAGGATTGGTGGTACAAAAGCAGAGAGGTGACATAAGTTTTAAACTGTAGAAAGACGTTTTTTTAAAAGGAAATGGCGAATTGTATTAACAACTTACAGCATAGTAAACAAAAATAAAGGAAAAAAACTGAGCATAGTGGCAACAACCACTGCCCTGTTTCAAAGGGGATGCTTCTATCTTCCATCCATCCAAAGTGAGAAGAAGCTTGCTGCTTCTTCTTATGCTACTCATGCATCCGGATAACAGAAGTCAGCAAAAATCGGTTTTAAATTTACGTGAAAGTGATATGAAAACGGCCCGACCAACGGGACTTACAAGGCAGAAAAACGACGGTATCGGAGCCTATTGCTTTCACCGTGTGCCAAATAGCCCCCCAAAAAAGTTTTACTTGAGCAAATTTACGTAGTCGTCTTCGCAATTACATTGAGCCTCATTCGTGGCCAGTCTATAGTGTCAGCGTGATTTCAACCTCTCGCGCTTATGGAACAGTGCCCAAAATATCACGCAGGCGCTAGCCATGTATACATGGGCGAAGTTGTTTTGTATCCTGCCTTTGATTATTAAAAATCAAATCTTTAGCCTCCCAAATGTCAAAAACACCGCCAGTATAGCTCAAACCGGATCGCCCAGGCTGTCATCGTTAGATAAGGGACGCTTCTAGTACCGTAACAAGAAAATGGGTGGCCGTAAGGACGCCAGAATGATATCTCACAGGCATTTATTTAAATAAAACCCCACTTACTATAAGGAGCTTAGTGTGCAAACGTCCGAGATAATTATCTGAAAACGCAAGTAAAGCCAATAAAAAAGAGCATTTGTCAGCATGCAGTCAACAACCATAGGCTCCTAGAATTAGTGTGCTGTGTTGGGTCTTATGAAAGAAAGGCAACTAAGACCATCATACGCCAAACCCAAATGTAAACTCCTAGTCTGCTTTACAGAGTTGCTTTTAGTATTTATACAAGTACTCAGTTTTTTTTAATTGACAACTCCTTTATAGCGCTTCCAAATTCGATTTAGATTTGAAATTTTTTTTTTTTGAGCGCTGTTGCATTTGGGTTGCAAGCCCCAAGGGTAGCGTTGGCCTGGCGGCCTGGGGCAAAGCTGGAAACATCCGAAGGTCCCGGCAAAGGATGACTCGACTGGCAACAGAACAACTTGTTTATTCTGTCATCTCAAAAGAGCAGCCGGTCAGGGCGACCACGTTACTCGGAGGAAGGAATCGAAGTCTCTCGTTGGCGTCCGGGGCAGCCCCCTTTATACCCACGGAGTCGAGGGCAAGAGGGAACGGCTTGGGAAGAGTCATCCGATACGGCGACGCTTGAACATGTTCAGGCGTGACGGGCGCGTCCGCCAGGCCGGCGCCGGTCAGACCTCCTCGCCTCCCAGTTGGAGAGCTCCTCTCCCCGGCTGCCGCGCTTTGACAAGCGTGGGCAAAACATGCACACACACAAACACGCACGCACGACGACACGTGGCACTGAAACCTGCCTGGACGCGCTTGGCGGGAGGCGTTGCGGCAGCGATGAACGAAGCCGCGGCATCCGGTGCATCCGCGCCGGCTATACCGCGCGCTGTAGGCGAGACGTAACAGACCGCCCCGCCGGGAGAAGGAGATCCCGATGGTCAGGGGACTGCATCCGCTGTCCAGAGGGATGTCGCTCGATGATGCTCGTAAACGAAACCGGTCGTCCCTCGACGTTGCTTGAGCGCAGCGCACAGAGAAGGCCTCGTTCTCAGGTTCAGGTTCATACAGGGCACTGCAAAGTGACTTCGGGAGAGTTGCCATTTTTGTGCTCGTTCCCAGCAAGCGTTAGAACTACGCCGAAACGCAACCGCTCAGTCAGCAAGCACGAGACAACCCTCACTAAGCTCTGCCAGGCTCTTTCCCCTTTTATACTACTGCCTAGTTCCTTACAGTAGTCAAGCAGCACTCAGAACGCGTCCACAAATTGGAAAATTGCACAAGAAAGCACCTAATCACTTTGAAACACTAAACAAAAGCAATATGTTAAAAATCCTGCCTCAGGAAGAAAACATCAGTAACAAACAACTTTGAGGCGGATTCCTACGTTAGGGGCTTCGACTTAAGCCATCGGCGTTACCGTTGAGACTCCCCTTTTTGTAACGCACCTCAAAGGAATATTGTTGCAAAGCGAGGCTCCAGCGCAGGAGGCGGCCATTTTTGGGAGATATGGTCTGCAGCCATTGGAGAGGGCAGTGATCCGTCTCAATGATAAACCTCGAGCCGGCTAGGTAGCATGACAATTTCTGAACGGCCCACACGAGACACGCACACTCTTTCTCGGTGGCGCTGTACGCCTGCTCACGACAGGTCAGCTTACGACTAGCATACAGGACGGGGTGTTCCACTTCTCCATTGTCCCTTTGGCACAGTACAACGCCCATGCCTCGCTCACTAGCATCGCACTGAACAACGAACCCTTTTGTGTAGTCTGGCGATCGTAGCACAGGCTGGCTTGTTAGGGCGCTCTTTAAGGCGCTAAAAGCTCTTTCCTTTGTCTCGCTCCAAACGACTGTTTGGGGCTCTGTTTTTCTTAGAGCATCCGTCAGGGGAGCCGCGATATCAGAGTACCTGGGGATGTACCTCTGATAGTAGCCGGCGACACCCAAGAACGACCGAATATCGGTCTTCGTGCGCGGTTGCGGGAAGTCTCGCACAGCGGCCACCTTTATTTCAGAGGGGCGGCGACGACCCTGTCCAATCACGTGACCGAGGTAGACAACCTCGGCCTGTGCTAATTGGCACTTGGGAGCCTTGACTGTCAAGCCCGCTTCGCGCAGGCGGGTTAGCACTGCCCGCAAGTGTGCCATATGCTCAGACCAGGATGCGGAGAATATCGCTACGTCGTCTAAATACGGTAAAGCAAATTCTTCCTGTCCCCGCAACACTTTGTCCATGAGGCTTGAAAAGCAGTATGGCGCGTTCTTCAAACCAAAACTCAAAACTTTAGGACGGAATGTTCCCATTGGTGAAATGAACGCCGCATACCTACTAGCCTCCTCTGTAAGTGGAACCTGCCAATAACCCCTGACAAGATCTAGGGTGGAAATAAACTGAGCGCTACTAACTTTCTCAAGGCGCTCCTCGATGTTAGGGATCGGATAAATTTGATCCTTAGTGATGGAATTAAGCCTGCGGTAGTCGACGCAAGGACGAGGTTCCTTGCCCGGTACCTCAACTAAAATCAAGGGGGAGGTATAATCACTCTCACCCGCCTCAATAACACCGAGCTGTAGCATTTTCTTTACCTCAGCCTCCATAATATCGCGCTGGCGGGGTGACACCCGGTACGCCTTGGATCGTACTGGCTCTGGGGAGGTAAGTTCTATGTCATGAGTAAGGACAGAAGTCCTACCAGGCCTCTCAGAGAACTGACCTTGAAACTCTTGTAAGAGTTGGTGTAGTTCGGTTTTCTGCTCAGGCGACAGCGGTGCTTTACTGAGTAAGTCACTAATGACCTGATCAGTGTCTTCCCTGTTCGTCACTGAGCTTAGTCGCGGAAGCTCGACCGGAAGCTCTTCGGGAACGTTTACCATCATACACACCACTGCTTCCCGTTGTCTATAGGGTTTGAGCAGATTACAGTGGTAAACTTGCTGTGCCTCCGACCCTTTTTCATTGTTCGACAACGTCGGCCCCGCAACTACCGCCTTTGCAGCGAGCTCCCGAACTCTCGGTCTGGTTAAGGCCTGAACGCTAGCCTCACCAAACAAAAGCCCCTTCTCGCGCAGGAGGTGATCGGACCTGTTCGAAAAAAGGTACGGGTACTGGGGGGGCAGCCTAGATGACACTACGGCCTCCGTCTCAAGTGCTCCGAAAGGTCCTTCAATAAGCACTTTTGCTACGGGCAGACACACGCTATGAGCTTCCACTGCTTGCTTGATCCATGCGCACTCGCCCGTGAACATATCGGGTTCTACGTAAGAGGGGTGAACTACATCCATTGTAGCTGCGGAATCACGAAGCACTCGGCACTCTTTCCCGTTCACGAGGAAGTCTCGCATGTAAGGCTCGAGAAGCTTCATGTTCTCGTCAGTGCTACATAATGACAAACACACGACTTCTCTTTTTGTTTCTGGACACTGCGCCGAAAAGTGACCCGGCTTCTGGCACGTATAACACACGCGCGCTTGCCTCGCCTCGAACCGCTTTCTGCGTTCGGCTTCGGCTGCCGCCGTCTCCTTACGTTCGGTCGGACTGCTTTCACTCGCATCCGCACTACGTGTGTCCCCCCTTGCTCTCATGGGTGTGAACTTCGGCCTCTCAGACTTGGAGCCAAATTCACCCTTTTGACCGTCCTTAGCTCCGCGAGCCCGACGCGTCACAAACTCCTCGGCTAGCTCGGCGGCTTTAGCCACTGTACTAACGTCTGGCCTATCCAAGACCCAGTACCGCACGTTCTCAGGTAACCGACTATAAAACTGTTCCAGCCCGAAACACTGCAGAATTTTCTCGTGGTCACCAAACGCTTTCTCTTCTTTGAGCCACTCCTGCATGTTTGACATAAGCCTGTAGGCAAACTCTGTATATGACTCATTTCTGCCTTTTTCATTTTCCCGAAACTTCCGACGGAACGCCTCCGCTGACAGCCTGTACTTTTTTAGCAGACTCGATTTCACTTGGTCGAAATCCTCTGCCTCCTCTCTCTTCAAGCGAGCGACTACGTCGGCCGCCTCGCCGGGTAACAAAGTGAGCAAGCGCTGTGGCCACGTTTCCCGAGAGAACCCCTGCTTCTCGCACGTTCGCTCAAAGTTAACCAGGAACAAACCAATGTCCTCTCCAAGCTTAAACGGCCGCATCAGGTCAGTCATTTTGAACGATACCCGTTCTCCTGCACCGTGTGCCTGACTTCCATTACGAGCGCGTTCCATCTCTACCTCGAGACGCTTCATTTCCAAAGCGTGTTGACGGTCGCGCTCTTCTTTCTCTTTTTGCTCTTTACGTTCGCGCTCGTTTTTCTCTTTTTGCTCCCTCTCCTCAATGGTCTCAAGGCATTCCGACAGCTCGTCATCCTCAGCCTCCAACTCAAGAATAGCCCTTAGCAGTTCTGGTTTTCTGAGTTTGTCTGAGACATTCAGACCCAACTCTCTTGCAAGCTCCAGCAATTTCGGTTTGCGCAACGACTTCAAATCCATGGCTGCTCCGAATGCTGCTTTCTCTACTGCCTACTATTGTCTTGCCGCAAACTAACCCGGCAGCAACGACAACCACAATTACCAGCTCTGTTTCTGACACTAACAAAAGCCTGGCAAAACTCAGAAGAAGAAAGTCCCGCACTCACCAAACCTCGCAGCCAAGAATTCAGCGCAGTCGTTCCGCTGCAGGCAACCAGTCATCACACAGGGCTCGTTGCACTGCTCCCGGATGGTCGTTGAGCTGCTCAGCATACAGTTGACCGCATATCTTCGCTGCTGGCCTCCGTTGTCGGGATCTCACCGCTGGCAACCAGTTGTTGCATTTGGGTTGCAAGCCCCAAGGGTAGCGTTGGCCTGGCTGCCTGGGGCAAAGCTGGAAACATCCGAAGGTCCCGGCAAAGGATGACTCGACTGGCAACAGAACAACTTGTTTATTCTGTCATCTCAAAAGAGCAGCCGGTCAGGGCGACCACGTTACTCGGAGGAAGGAATCGAAGTCTCTCGTTGGCGTCCGGGGCAGCCCCCTTTATACCCACGGAGTCGAGGGCAAGAGGGAACGGCTTGGGAAGAGTCATCCGATACGGCGACGCTTGAACATGTTCAGGCGTGACGGGCGCGTCCGCCAGGCCGGCGCCGGTCAGACCTCCTCGCCTCCCAGTTGGAGAGCTCCTCTCCCCGGCTGCCGCGCTTTGACAAGCGTGGGCAAAACATGCACACACACAAACACGCACGCACGACGACACGTGGCACTGAAACCTGCCTGGACGCGCTTGGCGGGAGGCGTTGCGGCAGCGATGAACGAAGCCGCGGCATCCGGTGCATCCGCGCCGGCTATACCGCGCGCTGTAGGCGAGACGTAACAGCGCCGACTACGTGATCACTTTGTTATTGCTCTAACCGCTAGAATAAAGAAAAATTTCTCAATTCAGAAAAAAATGTTCTGCAGTATATTTTCTCAGCCCCTGCTTTCCCCCTGCTTCGTGACCTGTTGCCACAACGCCTCAAAGAACTGTGAATGTTACGTGAATAAAAGATATCAACAATGAGGAAGGGCACCAACCTCGCTTCGCAGTACACGCATCCGGTACCCGAAATAAAGATACTTTCGCCCCCCTTTTTTCCCAAGTCTCCTTATGGCGCAAGCGGGACGTGCCTTAACACCGAGCCCATTGCGTCGCCCCGAGCAGTCGGCGTCTGGTTAGAGTTAGGCACGCTTTTCTTGAGCCAGTCTCGCCAAAGCTACCGGTCTTTACGAGCCCCGAGGAAATGTTCCTCAAGGGATGAAGGTTCGTTAGTGCACAGCGGCGCCGGCTAGACGCTCTCCAGGATGCGCTGAAGAAGTGTGTCTGTAATACCACCCCCGCGTTGGTTCTTCACCCACGCCGTGCCTCGGAGCCGAACTCAAAATCTGCGCGGTCATCACGTGATTCATTCTACGCTATAGTGCGTGTACTTGTTTTCTCAACTTTCACCGCTAAAAGTAGAAAGAAATGCCCCGTCCTGCTCCGCGGGTCTTTTATTTATTTGTGTTGCGAACGAAAGCTCCGAGGTCCTTCTGCACTTCAAACACGAATGCGCCTATATGAGAGCAAGAACGGAGTAAGCTGTTCACTATAGTGTATCTCCTTTTATAAAAACGCGTGTGCTAGAGGGCAGCTTAAACCCTTTTTACTCCTTTAGTGTCTAGAGTGTAAGCTCCAGTGCAAGAAAATGGGCCAAGAGCAGGCGATTAAAGATACATAACGATATGCGTGCTAAGCACCTCTGTTTCTTCTTGTTCCCTTCCTGCACTGTTCATATCTCAATGGTGAAAACTAGCATTTGTTTGTCGCTCTGAGAGTGTGTGCGCCTGCATGTGTGCACCGAACAAGAGCGAAAGAAAGAGACAACGAATAAAAGGGAAGGGGAATGTGTATTATTGAAATTTAGCGCCGAAAGATAACGAAAGGCTTCATGTAATTTTTAAAAAGCCCCGCTGGTGCTACAAAAAGAGACTTCTTGGTTTCCGTTCGGTATTCAGCGCTTGGTGGCGACGAGAAAACAGTACAACAAATAAAAGGAATCGTTCCTACTTATTGAACGACAGCGAAGGCATAAACGTGGTACATTCTTCAATATCCTTCTCAAAAGTAGGACTAAAGGGAAAGAAAAAAAACTTTGGAAATCACTATGTACGGCAAAGGGGAAACAATGTCGGTGTTCTTCGGTTACCTCCAAGGAATAACGCTTTTAAACAAAGAATCGCGCCTCTTTCTCTCAACCTCGCTGGCGGAGAAGAGTTGAGGGAATAAAAATTTCGTCTCCTTTCTTTCCAGTTATTTGTGCTTTGCAGGCATATATATACTCTGTTGGGGCGAACTTTCGAAAGAAGAAACTCGATGTTTACGACTGCAAACACCACGGGGAACAAAGGAAAGGGGAAGAGGTAAAGGACGATTCCGCGTTTGAAACAAGCCAGCCAGGTGGCCCGCGCACAAAGGGATGTCTGAGAAATAGGGAACTGGGAGCGTGAGCTCCGGGAATCGATATTTCATCCCACTTGCATCGCTAGCGAAACAACGCCTCCGCGAAGGGTAACAGCCGTACGCGGCTGCCAGGTGCGCACACCAAAGCACTGCAGCCGTAAGCTCCAAACCAACGCCGTTGGAAGCCACGCTGCTCGAGAGATGTGCCCACAAAAGCCTTGCGCAAGTAGAACCAGCGTGTGATTGTCCGAAGCTGCGGCTACCGCGTCGACGGCTATTGTGTCTGGCCACAGAACTGCGCAGAGACCAATCACACGGCCAATTTCGCGTACAAGGGCCTTTTTCTACAATTCGGAGCTGTTTGAGTTTCATTTCGACGTTAGCATTTTGCGAGGACTGAACATCAGAGCAAATTAGTTAGGATGAACAAAAACTACTGCACACACTCTAACGTTTCCATCGTTTTCTTTTTTTTTTTTTTCAGTCGAGAATCCTCAGGCATGTATATCGAAGCCACATGACAAAGGACTCTCATTTACCGCCCACTCAAACCCCATCACCACAGCAAATCACAATCCCACCCTCACCTCTTTTTTTTTCGAACTTATCTAACGAGTACAGCCTGTTCTTGTTTCTCCATGCATGCCAGAAGAAAACTCAGACTTAACTCTGCATTGCTCAGCTGTTTGTTCTTCCTGTGCACTGCTGATTGGTTTATGCGGTTTGTCTCTCTGGTTTCTTTGATTCGTTTCCTGCGTCCGCTTCACCGATTGGTCTCTTTCGATTAACTCCTGTTGCTATTTTCGAATCCTTCCTGCGCCTCCTGCTTGACTTGCGCAAGTTGAGCAAGGAGCAGAAGACTACAGACTGTTGCATAAGAGAGGACTTTCAGTTTGTGGCATCATCGTCGTGGCAGCATTTCCTAACCTAAATCTACGTGATGTATCCCCATTCCTGCCTTGCCAAACAAGTGCGGGAGGTCTGTGTGCGCGAGAACCGTATACTGCGCATAACCCTGTCCAACCCAGTGGGCCATTCCCAAGACATCATGGTGCCCACACGCTCGGATCATGACCCCACCAAATAGAACATTTTCATAACAAGGAAGAGAAGAAGGCAATGTACATTTCTCATTGGTCAAGAGGCGGTCACGTGACCGCAAAGCGGAGGCAATAAGTAGACTGTTACGGAAGCGATACTGCATCACTGAAGGAAGCGAGACATTGGGAAAGGACAGCTACTGCTGTCCTTCTCTCACCTCGCGGAAAGAGGAAAAGACGAAAGAGGTGTGTTTCTCTTTTCTTGCAGCCCTCAACGCGCAAATACCATCACGTTGAGCTAAAGTTTTGTATGCACGATTCGCTTCACGCCAAACCGAACGCTCCGCTAAAGCTAGCAACAAAGCCTCCAACAGACTGCACGTGACAAAGACCGTTTTCCGAAACGCACCTCTGTTCTGCTTTTGTTGTTATACACGTGCTTTCCCCTCATTGTAAAATGACCTGGAAGATGAACAACGCGGTTCAGCGCCATGCTCAAGCGTACGTGCGAGCACGACGCGTCGTTGCATCGAGCGACAACGGAGCTGTGGCCGTGTTTGCAATCACGTTTCGTCCCAGACCTTGACATAAATTTAACCAAAACTACTAGCGCGACCTTGCATAAATTGTTGGTTATCGGTCAGGTCGCCATAAATTTGCTGGCTAGCTCGCTAGCACGCCATTAAGCCAGAACCACAGCCATTAAGCGCGCGAAAACGCTGGTAATTGAGGTCGGGGGGGGGGGGGGGGGGAGCAAATGTGATCGTTTGCAGATGCAAGTGAGCGTCGTTGATAGAACACGCCACGTGGGCAGATCGCCGAATGAAATAAATACGCTTTGATAAAATGCGCTGGCGAGTACGTCAGAAAGCTCCATTAATGGTGATACCTGGTTTCTAACGTGAAAGAACGCGCTGGAATGAACAGCGCTGCTCCATTTCGACGACGCCGAATCACCGATGACGTCATTGAGAAGTGAGTATGAAATGCCGTTTGTGTAGAGTAGGTAAAAGTGTTGATGAACCGGGGCGAAGAATCGGGAAAACATAGCTCGCCAACACTAATGTTCCAGGTGGTGAAGTCATTCAGTGTTGGAGGGGCCACATTGGCAGCAGCAAGTTTGGTAGCAGCATTTTTGTAGCAGCAAGAGGGGGGGGGGGGGGAAGCGAGTGAGAGGAGGGGGACGTGCATTCCATTCTGTACTTCAATCCTAAGCACGGTCATTGGCTAAACAGCGAAACTAAAAGCCTTTGACGTGTGTCGCAGTAAAAAAAAAAATGTAAAACGAAATATAAAATGACATAAAACATAAGCTTTTAAGATAATATAAAAGTATTAATGGATAACATTGGCACAGTGCTCGACTGCACTCTGATTCACAGTAATGCGTACATGAACTGACGTGCGCGCGTTTCTATTAGAAGTCCTCGTTAAATGGTGGGTGAGGTGTTGTGGTGGTGGCGGCGGCGTTAACGGCAGTTAGCCTCACATTCCTCGTTAACTCCGAAACAGGAGCGGCCCTGCGCAACAAATGACTAAGCAATTAAGTTCTCAAGCCATCTTGCCTAATATCACTAAGCTCCCTCCCTCCCTCACTCCTTCCCTTCCTTTCCCTTGTTGCCCTAAGTTGCAGGCACCGAGATCACGTCACTATATCTTCCCACTGTTCCGCAAACAGTCTGGAGCGCTTGGCTGTGCCACAGCACATCTTAATTGCAAGTAAGCCCTGGCTTAGCAAAAGATCCATAACTTGTGTTCCTGATCTGGCTTCTGCATAATGTTCTTGTGATTAAAAGTGGCACTTAAATTTCTAATAGAAAAAAAAAACCCTCGAATGTTCTCAGGCAGCAAAAAAAATGCTAAAGCAAGGTAAAAAAGTGCCGGCCCTGTCGCTTTATTGATTAGTTCTCCGGCCCCTCTTAGCAACAGAGAGCGCGAGTTCGAAAAGAGACCCGCCATTAGATGAGAGCGAAAGATAGTTAAGAGCAATTAGGCTAAACCAGAAAGAACTCCGGCTAACCTAATTCAGCACCGACCAACAGCGAGGCGCCTGAAGGGGAAGATGGCAGCTCGGGGCAGGGAGACGCTTTCAGCTGCACCAGTGTGAGCGCGTGTCAGCCTCACGAGGGCTGCTGTCGGGCCGAGATCGGCCTCGCCCGAGGAAACACTTCTCCCGCCTCGACGCCTCTCATGCGAAAGTCGGCGGGATCTCCCGACTTCCGAAGCGGACGACGCGGGAGACAGGGGAAAAAGGGAGGGAGATAGGGAATGACGGGACGAGTAAAAAACGACACCAAAACCAAAGAGGCTGCCGACGAGGTAAAGAGGAAAGCTCATGAAGACTGGGGTGGAATGGAAGGGGATGTATAGGGAAGAAAAAAAATGAAACAGCACAGACGTATAGTCTGGCGATCTCCCCATTTTTCTTCCGTTTTAAACCTTCTTTTTTTTTTTTTGCTGTTTCCCATTCTGGCGGTGATCTCACGCGAGCGAGCGGGAGGACAGGACAGCCATGGAGAAGAGAGCTTGGAGCAACCAGGAGCGGAGGAAGTCTAGGGCCGAATCGAGCAGCGAGGAGTCGAGGCGAGTGCAGCGCGGATGGGAAAAAAAGGGAGAACTTGAGGAAGTGGGGGCGGAGAGGGCTGCGCGCCTGCAGACGCCAAGAGGCCGATGCGCCGCGAGCGCGTTCGCTGTTTTTCCGCTCCGGAGCACGCCTTCAGCGCCTAATCGCTGGCCGGCGCCGCCGCGCGCGCTCGAGGAAAATTACAAAAAAAGAAAGAAAAAAACTGAGAGGCGGGATGAAGCGCGGCGCTGTCCTCTGCACGCTACGTTGCTCGTCCACAATGACTCTTGTGTCCCTCGTTGGGACGTGCCGGCGAGAGCGAGGTGCTCGGGCGCACACGATGTAGGCAGTTCCAGCGAGCGCATGTAAGTGCGCCCGGAGCGCCCTCCGAGGATCTGCGCGAGGCCAGCGCCGAAAGAGAAGACGAGGGGAAGAGTGTCACTCGAGAGATGGCGCTCGTTCGTGATATAGCGCGGCCAGCGATGCTCTCTTCGCGTTTTTTTTTGGATCGCGCTGCAGCTTTGTGCGCTTCGGAGAGTTGATGTCGTCAGTTCTCGCGCCATGTGAGAACACGGGGTCCTCGAAGGAGGCCATATAAACCATGGTAGCATATTTCACGCGCAAGGGTTAAGGTTCATTACTGTGGTCTGGCAATAAGTGTGAGAATGAAGGCATGCGTGGAGGCATTCGCGATCAGTATTCTGAGACGCGTGCATAACTACTCTTGGCCTGTTGTTGCGAACGCAAGACAGTGAGGGGCCACCTAGCAAGGCAAGGGCTAACGTGCTCTAAGGGCTATCGAGAATTTTTTGGGCTGATGGGGGAGTAAAAATAACGTGCCCCCCCCTCTCTCTCTCTCAAATTAGAAAGTTTTAGCAGCGCCGGACAGCCGGAAGACAAATAAGGTAACTCGTTGACTTTGCTACCGCTGCCGCTCTTTCCAGGCCACATTTTTGTGTACCATCGTTACACACGTTGTTAGCAAATTTACCATACGACTGTGCTAAAACTGTGATAATAGCATAACGTAGCGGGCACTTTGTCGAGATCAGACCACACATTTATCGTGTTTTCTTTAGTATTTACGTACAGAGGCTGATCATAGAGGAAAGGAATTAGCGAAGAGCGAAAGAAAGAAAACTTACAGGGTGGGGCGCAGCTTGCGTTGGTTGATACATCTACTGAGGCTATAACAGCAGAATATGGGCTCCGTGCGCTGGTATGGTGGCGCCAGCAGCGACCACATCGCCAGCGCCGCCTCGTGGCGCTCGCCGCGTTAACCGGACGCTCAGTCACGGCCGGTCTCTCGAAGGGAGAGCGCGCGCGCGCCCACCTCGAGACTGGCCCTGCGCCTTCCTCCATGCCCGATGCGTTCGCGCCAGCCCGGCCGCATAGCAGACGCGCACTGACCGCGATGCCATTCTAAGTCAACGCCTTCTTCTCTGCGGATTTCAACGCATTGAAAGCTTTGACGCCACCACTGCTGCATTTCGTTTCAATTGCTTTCAGGTTGGGCTGATCGCCGATTCCGAGCAACCATGATTGTGTTACAGTCCCGACGGCACTGCAATATCTGGCAGCGCAGTTGAGCTTATTGAGATTAAATACCATTACAGTTTGAGAAACAAGGCTCTGACCCAAATAATGAAATTAGCTATGTAATTTACATCCACTGTGACATCGACTATGTGAATGGTCGGCTAGAAATGTGAAAAACGCAAACTTACTACACATATATATCAGATGATAGGGCTCTACGTCCTGCAGGATCGACACTTCTTTACTTTGTGTATTCCTCTCAGAGAAGCATAGCTCTAAGCATACGAAAAGACGATGGGTTTCTTGCTAAGTACCTTCCACAGGACTTTCATGAAGACACCAATTACATGAATTATTTTGGTCGTATTGCTCTTTTGGTAAATACTAAGCATGTAAGATTCTCTAGCGTAGCAGAAACATCACAGAATAATTACCGGTTAAATAATAGTGGAATTGACTCCGTGTCATGTATAAAATATCTGGGAGTGTTTTTCAGCCAGAACTTAACCTGGGATGCTCACATTGAATACATAACTAATAAAGCCTTTAAAAAAATTGGTCTCTTGAAACGCCGTTTACCCCTTGCGAACGCTGAAACACGGCACAGCGCTTATACAACGCTTATCAGATCATCTGTTGTTTACGCTTCTGTTATATGGAACCCCTCCCACGCGATTCTTACAAATGCTCTAGAAGCAGTACAAAATAAAGCCGTCAGATTCATACTGTCATCCTACTCACGTCATCAAAGCGTATCAGCAATGAAGCAAGCCATGAATCTTCAACCTCTTGCTACACGCGAAACCTCTAGCGAAACGCCATTCTGCCGAAATCATATCTTTCCTGCACCTCATTGTTCAGCTCGCCTGGATCATGCGCATAAGGTACGTCCGATTTTCGCTCGCACACTAAAATATCAGAAGACGCCGCTGGTTTTGTCAATAAATGAATGGAACTCATTGCCACCCAGCATTGTCGGCCATACTGAATTATCATCTTTTCAAACAGCTTTACTAACATTTCTGAACACGGAAAATGCGTCATAGAGTGCTGAATGATTTACCGTGTCCGTGAATTTTTGGCGGTCCTTTTTTGCTTTGCCATTTCTTGTGTGCTGAACAGCTCCGGAGCCTCTTTTATGTGCCATTGTATTTTTAGTTACTTATTTTGCCCTAATTATTACTCACTTGTTTGAACGTGTTGAATTTTGTGGTTTCAATATGTTATACTGCACTTAACCAAATGTTACCCAAACTCTGCCCTCTGTATATTTACCATCATTTGTTATGAGTTGATTTGTTATGTGTGCTTTCTTTTCATCGTTCCCCCCCTATGTAATGCCCTCTTCTGGGTCTTTAGGGTAAATAAATAAAATAAATAAATAAACTATAGAAAGGCCGCCGCGGTGGCTAAGTGGTTATGGTGCTCAGGTGCTGACCCAAATGACTCGTGTTCGATCCTGGTTGCGGCGGTCGCATTTCGGTGAAGGCAAAATTCTAGAGGACCGCGTACTGCGCGATGTCAGTGCACGTTAAAGAACTCCAAGTGGTTGCAATTATCTGGAATCTCCTACTATGGCGCCCCTTATAGTCTTCGTTGCATTGGGACGATAAACCTAATTAAAATCAAAAGATTAATTCCCGAAATTAAGGGTTTAGTGATGTTGTGAAATCAAAGAAATATATATATATATATATATATATATATATATATATATATATATATATATATATATATATATATATATATAGAGAGAGAGAGAAATTTGAACCACTCTATTTTTCTTTTTATTCGTCTAGAACAGGATTTGAGATCTCATAAATGCAACAAATAAAGATACAAAATTTTAAACCACTGAAGGAAATAAAATGATGCAAATAAATACACAAAAGCTTATGTGAAACAATGTGAAAAACGACATAAGCACTCTCAGAAGTACGACGTCGCTCCCACTGCATACACACACGCACGAAAAAAAAACTAGAAACAAAATTGACACGCTGAACCACAGATGAGCATAACAAACGAAGACTTAAACTTCAGATGCTAGCTCCAAGAACTTCACCGTAGACCATTTCCTGTGACTGACTGATCGCATTCCTTCGCTCTACATAAAGACATAAAGCAACTCCTACCAATGATGCCAGGTTCGAAACACCCCAGTCAATGTAAACCCTTTCCCAGTTCACTCTCATGAATTTAATTCCACAGTGCACTCATTTCCAGCATACCCTCTGTGCATGAGAGCTAGCATGCACGATGTCCAAGAAAAGCGTTTAAATATATTCGGTACCTTGACTGCAGTGTTTTTATAGCTGTTATGACATTAGGTAAACACAGCAGTAGGTAGAGCACCCATAATTATCCAAGTTTGTTTCCGCCTTCGGACGAAACACCTGACCGCTCGCCTCGCTCACTGCAAACTGAACCAGAGAGCTGCGTTAGCTGCGTCCGCCTTTCGCCACCGCTGTTAACCAGGTGGCGCCACTCGCGCGCGCCAAACTGCAGCGCACGGAGCCCATAGTTGTTAAGAGCCGCCGCGGTGGCTGAGTGGTTATGGCGCTCGGCGGCTGGCCCGAAATACGCGGGTTCGATCCCGGCCGTGGTGGTCGAATTTTGATGGAGGCAAAATTCTAGAGGCCCGTGTACTGTGCGATGTCAGTGCACGTAAAAGAACCCCAGGTGGTCGAAATTTCCGGAGCCCTTCACTACGGCATCTCTCATAGCCTGAGTTGCTTTGGGACGTTAAACACCCGTAAACAATAAACCATAGTTGTTAAGTGAACATTAGAGGCTGAGAAGTGTTCGAAATTAGTCTTATACAGAATATGTTATGAAGGTAGATATCGCGCACAACATAATTTCAATGTGGACCCGGCTGGTAGAACAGGCGAATGTGCAAAGAGCGGAGAAAAAAAGTGGAGACTCTTTAGCACATACGAGCTGAATAGTTCGGGATCGAACTCGCACCTACCACGTCTTGGGGATCAGCATATAAAATCGGATTTCCTCCAGGAGCTGACGCTCACACGAACAGATCGCGTCTCCAGGGAATATTGGAAGCTAGAACTGATGCAATAAAGAGGAAGTAACGGCGGAAGCTCCGCAAGAACCGATAACCTCTCAATTTTTTGTGGCTCCGACAAGCTGCAAAGTTTCTTTTGTGCTGAACTCAATACATGGCGTCGATCCCGCTTCCAGACACTATATGCTCCCATTCTTTAAGGCAAGACGTTGAGCGCTGAATCTTCGAGGTGCTGTTCCGATTGCAAGATGCCAGACTATGATCGGTCGATATGTCCCGGCTGCACGATCAAGTGATGAGATTTAGGACATCCCGATAAATAAATCATGAAGCACGATGCCTGCGCTGGCGTTAGCCTACACATATATTAAGCTTTTTTGTTTCCTTTTTATTGTTATCTTCCGTTTTACCTTTCTTACCTTTCACTAATGAACAAGAATCATCCCTTGTTCATTTCCTTGCGTATTTTTTTCCCTGGTCTGTATTTCAATCTCGTTTGTAAACACGCTCTTGCACTTAAGGGTATTATCGTCTACCTTACCCTAACATGCTCGCTTCGTTATGGGTCATTGGTGGGTAACGTCATAAACTTGTGCTGTGCGGCCACGAACACTGGGTCACACGTGGAACAGCTGAGGTTTTTCACAGAGCTCGCGAAAAACACTCTTGCTATGTCGCCATTACCGCTTGTCGGCGGTTCAAAGAAGCTGGCTTCGCCGGTAGCTCCCTGCTCGATCATTCTGCACCCGAGAAAATTTAAGGATGGCCTATACGCATAGACCACGACACACAGGGCGTTGGGCTCCGAACGTTTCCGCTGCAGGGAACACGTTAACCCACAGTACTTCAGTATAGGCTATCAAGTGCTAGGAATACTTCGCATTTACCGGTAATTAAATATAGTATAAGTGGAGCTGCACTAAAGATGTACTTATCTACCGACATGAGCCAACTATTTGGCTCCGCGACAGGACCTGCAGCACCGGCTGAATTGTTGATTTCGAATGCATGTCATTCAAATCTGCCCAAGAATTACGGATAAAATAGGTTTAAAGAAAACCTGTGTACAATCGGTACAAGAAAAGGCAAACAATAGACTCAAGAAACTGTCCGAACGATAATGCTCTTCTCACGCCGCACTAAACATTTGCAGGATTTTCAAGGGAAGAATAATAAAGAATTTATAACTCAGAAAACTAAACCACGTTCCCCAAGTAACTCGTACACTGTCCAAATGAAGGCGAAGGAGGGGACTGCATTATTATATTGGACGTCGTTCGTTTTTTCTGGTCATGGCAGGGACAAGACGAATGATATTGAGCCTAGAATATGCGGTGGGCTTAAATCCAGGTAGAGACGGTATAGAGAAGAAAAAATGTGCCTCCGGGTTCACAAATGTAAAAAGAAAAAAAACTTGTCAGACTACGAAGAAGCCGTGAGGCATGCAAAAATGAACGCACAGCGCCGAATATACCACAGCCTTGCTCTACCGAATTTATGCTCGCACTATAGACCACTCCTCGCAGGATCCCCGGAAAATTAAAAGCTAGAAGGGTGCGAAATTCTTTTGCGCTCCATCGTTGGAAAATCCTTTCGCGTCCGAGACTCGGCCCGGCTAAGGATCAATAAGAAGAAATGACGAATAGCCCGGCGCCGTCAGCGAAAGACGAATTGGGTCCTGATGAAATAGCTGACGGAGCGGGACTGCATGCACCCTTCAGCGCCGCCGCGGGTCTCAGGAGTGCACCGTGAGAGTTCACATTTGTGCAGTGTTTTACATATATCTCTATTTTTTTAAAAATTCATTCGCGAAACGCGGAAGGCAGCCGGTTTTTGCGAGTGAGCGAGTGTATGTAATCGCCAAAAGAAACGTCATTCTCGAGAACGACTTATTACGACATACCGCGTGTCGAGCCGCGCGCAAGATGGCTCTTTCCTCAATACTCGTAAATGCGCTCGCCGAGGAAAAAATAAAGACTGTCCTTGAGAGAATAACCGAGCAACCTGTGGACGTCTTTCTTCCGGGCCGGATGTAGAGAACTTGCGCGCACGAACGAGTTCAGCTAACACAGGCGTCTATTAATCATTTGCCACCTTGACGTTAGTGCTCTAGTTGTAATGACTTTTTCGCAGCTGCCTTCATTTCAGATTTTTTGCCTCGAGTATTCTAATACCTCTAGCACGTTGCTCAAGTTTCCCAGTAGCAGCAATGAATCAGTCGGAAGCGCCTGTGGCTCAAGCTTTTTTTTTTCTGACACCAGATGCCCTAACGCAGCCTAACGTTCTCATAATTCAACGCAGGCTTTTCCCTTCGTGCTACCAGACTGTCCCACTCACAGTCACCGTTCATCGTAAGCCCCAACCTCAGGATGAGCGACGTCCGGCTGCTATACTGCCAACAGAATTGCATCGGATGCCGGAAGAGAAATTGGAACCCGTTTAATTTCGCAGAATATTTAATAATTAAATTTCGAGCTAAAACTGAGTTCGTCAACCTTTTTTTTTTATTTTCACCACTTTAAACTAGAACTTCCTGGGCGAGACAAAGACCTCGAGGTTTTAAAAGAAAACTTCGGCTAACACGGCTTTTAAATCTTATGACCTTATTTTCGCTGAGTTTATTTAGCACACCTTGCACGGCAACCCGCCCTGTACACCGAGTTACAATATTTGTTCATTTATAAATTCAGCTGACCGCATTTGAAATTTTGTGAGCTATCAGATGAGAAACGCGTCTGGAAAAATTGTAAAAAAAAAAATAGGCTAGCGAACAGAACGAATAACAATAATTACAGAGGGCACTTAAGACTACTAACGCGCTTCGAAGACGAAAGCATTAATTTTTAATTCATATTTTTCCTTTCTTTCTAAAGACACACCTTCTCATTAGCATACAGTCGTAAGGCGACTCATACACTAGGTTCCCCTTATTCGACAAAGAGCAACGCAGTTTTGTAGCCTGCCGTTGTAAAAACGGTCTGTAGACTGTTTATAGTCTTCTTATCACTTCATCTCACTTTATTTTCCTTAAAGACCTCCTTCTGGAGGTATTACATAAGGGGTGGTGTTACAGATATCTTGAAAAGAAATAAAAGAATTATAGGTTATTGCCTTTGAATATGGGTTGACACGGTTTCAATAAATCTAGATAGGCATGCGAAGACTCTATTGACTTCTTGTGGATATTTACTTTCGTCTATTCATAATGTACAGAATGTCTATAGAAAGAAGCGCACTCAAATTTTATGGTCGTAAATCTATAGACAAAAATATATAGACTCTCTATAGGATTCGTATTGTGTATAGGCTAGTCAATATGATTTGTATATAGAAACTCCGTAAACTTTATTGACAAATGTCTATGGACAGTCCATAGACTCTCGATAGAAATTTTTGTAGGGTAGAAAATAATTTCAACGTAATGAATACCATGTTAAAAAAAAAAACGGGTTTCTGGCCTATGGATTGGGTGCTCGCCTCGAAATCCGAAGCTCCTTGGTTTATTCCCCGCACCTTCGTAAGAAATGTTTCTTCTTTGCTGATGACGTCATTGGAGATTTTGCGCACCGCTTTTTTTGGACGCCGACCACAACACCAGGTTTCGTTGCTAGTGGGCCGTATAAGGCTTTCGACCTTAATATACGCCGGGTAGAGTCATCCAGCTAGACATCCCTGCATGTCCGGCGGGCGCCCGTATACATGCGACCACCACAGAGGCGAAAATAAAAAGCTCACACAGTAGCGGGGAACTACTATATCATATACTCCCCGTCACAAAAGATGGCCGGCGGAAGCTTTTGACGGCGCATTCTTGGCGGAGATGCGGGAACCCCCTGTCAGACGTCCGAAAGCGGTGGGGCTTCACATGAAGGACCCGGCAATCCCTCGCAATGGTCTTCGCGGAGGGTATTACGGCGCCACCGCGTGCAGTGCCGCAGCATATATCCGCAACGAATTCCCCGGAGGAACACGTGTAGGCGTTCTTTTTATCTCTTCGTATTTCCCGCCTTCCCGCCGGGAAAGATCATCAATCATGGCCGTATCACGACTGGCGCGCGTCAGCGGCAATATGAAAGATTGCGCGTCAGACCCGATTCGTATACATTTCGACGCGACGACGGCACTGTGCGTGCATGCACCGAATGCGGTCTTCGACCACACCATGCCAGAGAGAACACAGCGTCGTACGTTGCAAAGGTCATTTTCATCGCAGGCTTAATGTGAAATCGCGACGAGACGCAGCGCCATCTTGCGGGGCAACGATCCTTACACCACTTGTCAGCTGTCTTGATCAAAAGGAAAAAAAAAAAAAAGAAACAATGATGCTCTCAAGCCTCGTGCTCTGTCGTCAGAAAGCTGATTTCGAAAAGGGGGAAGTACAATAGACATTCCAGCTGCGATACAGTAATCGAATACAAGAAGCGTTTAGCAGATTGCGCTTTAAGTCTTTAAAAACACCAAGATAGGTTATATCATGGCTGGATCTTTAATCCTGAGACTTCAAGTGCATTAAAAGACAGTAAAAAATGTGCCACTTATTACAAGCCAGCAAGCTGCTCAAGAGGAGCACACCCTCGAAATTTGCGATACAAAGCATCTTATATATTTTTGGGGAAAAATTTAGAAAATTACAATAGCGAGTAATGCGAAATTTCAGTGCAGCTCTTGATGTAGTTTATTTTTGGGCCAATCTGAGGTAAAAAATTTCAGAGACAAATTTCTATATATGTACACTAGGAGCTTGCTCTTTGTTTTGCGAAAAATATTGGCTCTTGAAGTGAGAATCCTTCCCTACTTGTTGATTGTTATAAGGAGGCCTTGTGATCTGTACGTGGACAACCGGAAGGTGCCTTCCCATGGCAGCCACCTTCCAGTTCTCCCTTCTGCCGCTCTCGCCATGGCAGGTGGAGTTCCGCTCTCCTACTACCGGCCACGGCTGTCATGCTGCCACGCTGCCTGTCAGGTGGCGCAGAATACGCCGATGCTGACAACCACGACGCGGAATCCAGGAGCGGGACCCTAAAAGCTGCGCTCTAAAAAAGCTAAAAAAAAGCAGTGCAAGGCGGGTACCTACGATTCCCAACGTTAAACTCCGCGCATCATTCTGCTGTGCACTAACGTAGCACTGTGGCACCAGAGAAGAGACAATATCGTCAAAGCTGAAATTGATAGATTATCAATACCGAAAGAAAGTCAAGAGATGGGCAACGGAGTCGTACTCCCTTCCCCAGGCGATGTTTATGGCAGCGCCCGGCGCTGATGAACCTGGCGCCGTCGAATCGCCTCGCGCGCAATTTCCAAGCGGCCTGTCCCCAGAGCAGCCCAAGGCAGCCCGTCACAATCTATCCCTGGGGCCCCTATCTGTGCGTGGCGCAGCAGCAGCTACGGCATAGCCACCACAGGAGCGGACCATCAGTGGACGCCCACGTGGGACGATGGACGGCGACGAAGCACCCGTGACGCGATAAGAGCTCGGGCCGAGGACAACGCCGGAAGTCCGGTTGACCACGGGCGCCCTCCCGAGGCCTTAGCTCACTCCCCCTCAGTAGTCGCTTCCCTTCCTATACACTGTCCAGCCACGCTTCCGTGAAAACGGCGCAGGGAAGCCCGGGAGAATGCTAGCTGGCTGCCGTGCTTGCGGGCCATTAACAGACGCCAGTTTCCGCTCGTACACTACTTTTTTTTTCTTTTTCTTCATCTGTCTATCTCTCTCTTTTCTTTTAGCCTCTCTTCTCCCTTCACGGCGCAGGGTTATATACGATGCGCGTTTTCTGTAGTGGTCCTCCGGCGCTCCTGCTTTAGCCCTGGCGTGTCGTAGCCCCTTTGTTTGCCTTCGAGGACAGGTAGCGGAAGCCGGTGTGTGTCGGGACTCCTGGCGGTCGCCAATGGGCGATGTAGGCTGCGACGCGTTTGGCATTTGCCTTGCCGTTTCATCTCACTTGACCTCTCGGTGTACACGAAAGGATCACTTGGCCAAACTGCACTGAAGGCAATGAGACATTATTACATGAAGATACGCATGTGCAGCTTACAAAGCCACGCAAAGGTTGTAAAAAGAAATTCCTACTTGACGCTTCGTAGCACGGCGAATAGGAGGAGTCCATTTATTCTACAGTAGAAAAAAAGAAAGAACTCATGACACTTGGCTACACTTCCACATGCTCAACGAAAGTGTCACGGGTATGCGGAGCAGAAGAAACACTATAGGGACTTAGTCATAGTTTGACAACTTTTCATCCACCGTTGCTCGCACTCTTCTCTGAACTGGTAGCGTCCTGTAGTCAAGGGCCATTTTCCTGCCGTTTCTCATGGCTGTTCCTAAGGTAAAGTGTGTTTGTACCGCTTCTTCCTTTCAACGCGAATCGCCGACCGGCAACAGCAGGAAACACTTAATGACAAAGTGCTGATGACATGCCGACGCCACATTTTCACAGCGGTGGTAGCTCATGAACACCTTTCCCTTTACTTCGTCATTAAAGTGCAGCTTGCTCATCCCATATCAAAATGGTCTATAGACGGTCCATAGACTTCTTCTTATAGACTCTATTGACTTTCTATAGATATTTCCTTTCGTCTAATTATAGTCTTTAGACTGTCTAAAGATTATATATATATATATATATATATATATATATATATATATATATATATATATATATATATATATATATATATATATATATATATATATATATATATATATATATATATATATATACACCACTCTCAATCAAGGTTCGTCCCACCGGCGGCATGGTTGTTTTTTCTGCTTCTTTATACGTAATTTTCTTTAAACCAATTGATTGGTACTACAAATTAAAAAAAAAGAAACATCCCACTGTGCACCTTAGTTTCGAGACTGTTGGCTTTCTTCATATGTTTGTCAAACGAGCCCCTCATTTCGAGAGAGAGAGAGAGACCCGTGTGCTGTGCGATGTGAGCGCACGTTAAAGAACCCCAGGTGGTCGAAATTTCCAGAGCCCTTCACTACGGCGTCTCTCATAGCCTGGGTTGCTTTGGGACGTTAAACCCCTATAAACCAAATCATATATATATATATATATATATATATATATATATATATATATATATATATATATATATATATATATATATATATATAAATATATATATATATTATTTATTTATTTATTTATTTCCTCAAAGGTCTCGGTTGAGACATTACATGAGGGAGTGGACGGTATCTGGCAAACAATGGTAAAAAATGTTAAGATGAAAGGTTGGCGACGCTCCGCTTGAATTCTAGTGGGTTGATGATAATGGCAACTTCGGTGGGCAGGTCATTCCAGTCTCGTGCAGTACGCTGAAAAAATGACTGCTGAAATGTCACAGTATGGGCTTGTAGGGGATACACTGCGTTACTGTGTCTGAACCGTGTATATATATATATATATATATATATATATATATATATATATATATATATATATATATATATATATATATATATATATATATATATATATATATATATATATATATATATATATATATATATATATATATATATATATATATATACACACCTGGGCAGGTCAGCAGCATGCCTCAAAACTAGCTTCAGAGACAGACAGTCACGCAGACTACGGTTCAATGCGGGGAATGGCCACTGCAAGTGCTATTGCACTAAAAAAAAGAGAATTCTTGACCGCAATGATGGTAATAAAACATGGCAGCCTCACAACGTAAGACTGCCTCCGTACCGTGCCATGCAGCCCAGCGACTGAACGAACCAAACAAGCACGACTCACATACCGATAATACCACCTGTGAATTCCTTCATTCCACAAGGCTGCCACCACCACTCCGTGGTTAAATGTTTTCGAGACCAGGCTTGAATATAACGCTAACACGAACGCAAGCGCGCACGCAAGAAATCCTGCCGCAAGCCAGCTCAGCAAACTCGCAAACGGCCACACGGTGCATTGCGCAAGACATGAAGGAGAAAGAGGCAAGATGTCACCGCGAAACAGCTCGTATACGTCGGACAGGCGGAATGGAATGGCCCTATTACGCGCGCGCGCAAGAGACTATATTATGCAGGCGTTGCTGCGCGAAGCTATTCGCATCATTCCAACTGCGGGGACACATCTCTCGTCCGCGGCGTTGCGGCCGCGTTGCTTGTTTTCAGCTGCTGCCTCGGAGCCCTGAAATCGCCACCGGCTAGACACGACAACGAAGAAAAGAGAGATAGAGAGAAAGTAGTGCAAGCCAGCGCGCGAGCAGAGGAACGTGGTCCGAGTGGCGGCCACCACAACGTTCTTCCCAAAACATTTCTGGGGAGCCACTACCGCGCAGATATACATGTGCGCCGGACCCAGCCGCATAGCTTGCGCAGACAGAAAAAGGAAAATAAGAGAACGGGGACTCTTTATCTGCCTTCCTTGCTTTTTTTTATTTGTTTTCCCGAACGCTGACTCGTCGTACGTAAGCGGAAGGTAGAAGCCAAGACCGCGCTATACCTCTGCGCGTAGTTTGTTCGGGACCGGTAAACGAGCGACCACGAAAAAAACAGAAAAAAAAACTTTACACACGGCCACACACGCAGGGAAGGAATCTTGCGCAGACACACGCAACTAACTGCGTGTGTGTTATCGCACAGCTACGCCTCCCCCCCCCCCCCCCCATCACCCTCCGCATCTGCTTGGGGAGTTGTATGCATCGTTTCGCCGGCGTCGCTTCGCTCTCAGCGGGTGCTCGGCTTTCCTCTCAGCAACCAGCTGGGGAGGAGAGGGGGAAGACGATCCAACGGCGGCGGAGCACCACAAAACTTGCGGGAGAGGAGCTAAAAAACAATTCAAAAAGAACAAAAACAAGAACTGAAGTAACAAGAGCATGTGACCCGTGTAAACCGCTCGCTGTGACACTTGGCACGGCTTTGTTTTTAAAGCACATGGCCCGTAAATTATATCGCCGTCCGTGGTACACGTGGAACGCACCCGAAACGACCCGCTGTGCCTCTTAAATGTGCGGCGACCGTTGAAAGCTAGAAACAGAGAATTGAGGGGAGGGACACAAGAAAAGGAGGGAGACATACGTAACTGCCATGAAAAATTATGAGATTGCGTTGTCCTGACCTGCGTGCGTTTAAGAGAGGTACTGCTGGTTGGGCAGTAAACTGCGAATGTGCCCCATTTCTCAGTGTAGACATGCGCAGTTGCGGTTTATGGTGCACGGTCAGCAAGCGTTTAAACGTTTGCTGACAGCACATCATAAAGTTCGACTGGGTGTCAGCTGGCACGTTTGTGTTGTTTCCCCTTTAAGTACGAGTTCATCTCAACGATATTCTGCCGTTAGTTCTGCCTGGACACTTATCCGAACTTTATTCACGCTAATCGAAACTTTGACAATATGAGGACGGCACATTATGTTGACGGTTCACAGTGCAGCAACGCCACTTATTTTCTTTTTATCTGCGGCGCTATTGCGCCCACATTCATACAAGAACGATTAAATTAGTAGATACCGAAGACAGGTTTGCTAGGCGCTGATTAGTTGGCCGGAGCTCCTCCCTTGTGGCTCCGTAACACATGCATTTCATCCCGTCGAGCACTGCAATGTTATAGTAACGGTGTGATTGCACCGCTGAAATTTGTTTGCATAACATGCAAACACGTACGGATGGTAAAGGCAACTGAAGAAGGAATTCTGAACTTGGGCGTTTTGAAGAGTCAGTGTCTGATGCCTAATGTCGCAGGCTTACACGGCGTTCATTTCAACACATGCGCTAAAATCCCTCTCTCAGGCCGTTGTCACTGTGCAAAAGTCGTCAAGGGTCGATACGCTTACCAAGTCCAGTTTGGCTGTCGCGCCAGGTATCAACTTTTTTCTATTAAGCCACCTGGATTTTCTTTTTCAAGGCTGGTGGCCAAAGGGTGGACTCTGCTGCGCATTACGAAGAAAAAAAAGTAAACATGCTTTACGCCGACATCTGTTGACAGAAGCTCTAAACCGCCTGCAAACCGCACCAGCCTGTAAACCTCACTTAATATGGCTGTAAATGTTCGGCAAAAACAGATGTTCAGGAGAAGTATTCAAAAGCTCCTCCTGTGTGTGGTCCGTGCATCTCAAGCCAAAACCGAGAACAAACAACTGCGATGAAAGACTTTATTAAAAACTTCTTTCAATTTCGAGCCAACGAAACGGGAAAGATGCCCTCAAATGTGATGCTCAAGCGTATCGCCGATTAGGCAGTTCAGATATATCAATGACTGTCGGTGCTGAGCATGAAGAAAGAATAAATACCGGGGTCTGCACTTCGCTTTTTATAAGACTGCCTAAGCCACTGTGTTGAGCTACCATTGCCTTTATCCTCGGGTGCTAGCTATGCGCAGGTACCTCGCGCATGCGCAGTCAGTGCCAGCACACGCAGTCACCGTAGCCGTGACGTCGTAACGATAGTTTCGTCTTGCATTCTCCATGCTACCTTTTTCGATACCAGAGTGGTTAACAATTTAGATGACTAAACTTTACTATACAGCAGCAGGCGTAGCTCATTGTATACGCTGCTCTAGTGTTTCTATCACTCACCAACACTTCGCAGTGTTTATGGGCGAAAATTCAAGTCAAATCAATTGACAGCCCACTCTCAGACTGTCACGGAGCAGATATGCGCAGGGGCTGCCAGTGGAGATCGGCTCTGCAGAATCCACCTCGTCCTTTTACAGAACGCAGCAAAGGCCACGCAACCAAGATGAAAAAGGTTGCACCATCACAAAAAAAAAGGCGGTGAAAAGAACCTCACTGACTTTCCGGGCCTCGCCTGGCGTACAGGGAATCAGCGTCAGCCGCGTGATCCGATCATGGAAGGCGCATGGCTTTGCCATCAGAAGACGGGCAAGACGGCTGACGCGACCCACTCTAAGAACCCCTGCTTCTCTGAATTTTTTTCCCCTCCGCACTATTTGTATTTCTTGTTGGAGCTGCAGTTGCTGCGAGCTTCGCAGTTGTCCTTGTTTTATTGTTTCTTCTTATCTTCCCGCTGCCTTCTTACAGCGTCCGCGTAAGACGATTAAGATTAAGCGAGGAGATGATCGCGCCGGTCTTCCGTCAGAGTCTAGCCAAGGAGGCGAGGCAAGAAAAAGAGGAAAATGGAAGAGAAAATAACGGTTCATCTTTTTCCCTCTCGCCTTCTCAGCAGCAGCGGCAGCAGTAAAGAGGGCGCCCAAAGTCGGCGAGTGAGAAAAGCGAGGCGGAAGAAAGAAGGAACTCTGGAGGCAAGAAACGCTGGGGAGCAGGGAAGGGGGGGGGGGGGGGGGGGGGGTGCTGCGTGAAGACGCTCCAGGCAAGCAGAGCGCGCGACGAGCGAAAGCTACGCGCTTCCCACGCCATTACCGCGGGTGGGCTGCATTCGCCGCGCACCCGATGTGGAGCCTCAACAAAGCTCGCGCGAATAGCAGCAGCAACAACTAAGATGGAAAGGCAAAGCTAGCGCTGCGAAGAGCCCCCGAGGAGGGCTTTGGAAGAAAGTCCAGAATGATGAGGATCTCCGTCCCGGAGTGCGACGCGAATTCCGAGTTTGCCCCTAACCCTAATGGAGGCGACAATAAAAATAGGCGGAGATAAGGAATACAATGCGCGTTGAGAGAATATAACCCGGATTATCTGTACGACGGACGGGCAAGGAGTATATACACTGTTGTTTCCTACTGCACTGGAGAGGAATAAACAATGCTAAGGAGGCGAGGAAGAGTGCGCAGAGAGAACCAAGCTTGCGGGATTATCCCGATGGACGAGTCCCGCACCACTGCAGCAGAGTAGTGGTGCGGTAGTTTAAGCGGGAGCTGGGAGGTATACGTGCTTTTCATAGGATGCCACCCGGGTGCCTAGGGCTGCGTGTTGGAAGGATTGGCAACCCAGCTCACGCCTGTAATGTGATAGGCGCCTAGTGCGAAGAAAAGACAGATTGATTATGATCACCCTCCTGATAGCGGACTTCGCGTAATAGGTCCAGGTCTACGAAAGTAGGCGACCAAACTTGAAACACAAGCATAACTTGAGTTTGTCTCGCATGGTCGTTCAAGTTTGCTTAGTTTGTTTCGTTATGCACAAAACGAGCTTCGTCTTGACTATCGGTCATTTCTTGTGGTAAGCACAATGCCCGTACAGTGATGAAACTAAGTGAAATTCAAAGCTTTGGACTAAGCTTATTCCAAAGTTAGGTAAGAGCGTCTATTTCAGCATCTCATATTGGCGGCTATATTTCGGGAAGTGCCAGTGACGACGCTCTTAATGTTAAGTTCGTTTTTCAACCAGAAATACGCCTCCTAACTGAAGATAGTGACAAGGATTGACGCCTACCCTGCCCATCTACATCCTCAACATATTTTGCATTATCGAAGATTTTGCTAATCTATACCCAGGTAACCCATGCAGAAATGAACGCACGCAAAGCCTTAGAACCCTTGATGAATGAAAAGATTGGATTTTCAGATAGATATATCAGTAAAAAAAGACAAGGTCACATACAATTAAAAATTCCAGAGAACAAAAGAGACTGTGTCAAAGCCCTAATAGGCAGCAAAAAACGATAGCCTAGTTCCAATACCATAAGTAGCAGCAAAAAAAAAACAATTGCCAACGATATTAACGAAAGGTCGGACAGGCTGTCGCACGCAAAGCGCAGCAGCGAATATCATGGAGTGCGTCAAGGTGAGGTATGGTGTTGGGTACGGGTGTAGTAATACAAGACTGCAGAATAAAATATTGTTCCTTTCAATCAGCTATCCGGCTTCCACATGGCAAACTGTAACGTCAGAAGCATGTCTCGAAATGCTGACACACCAATTATCAGGCAAGCGCGTTTTCTTTCATTCTCGCAGCGTGCAGGTAAATTTCGGTTGCGGCAAGGAAATTTAAAAATTTTAATACATGATTTTATCACGCTTTGATCAATATAGCCAAGAAAAACAACATGCGCTTGAGTTGCCTTGCAGCTTGTCTGCTCTACGCCATGTTTGAACGCCGCAAGCTACACAACACGCATTCTTCTGGCCAGGCAGAACGCATTACCGAACATAGCATGTGCGACCTTCTGCCCTAGCGACAAGAAGGAGAGCACGTTATTAGCACGTTCCACAGCCCACTTGAAAAGATATCACACGCTATTGCCCGCAACGCCGCAATCCCGCCCGACGCAGCAGGCGTCTCAACTTACACAGCGGGTGTCGCTAATTAGCCTAACAACTCGTTCACGCATATGTTCCACTTCCTGCACGCACCGGCTCCGTTCCGTTATTACGAAAAGGGTGTGGCCCGTAACCCGTGAGACGGGCGTGCAGTTCTGAATCACGCACTAGCTGTTTCCCGGTAACGCACAAGGCCGCCAAAAGCGCGATGTATACGAACAAGCAAACTCCTGGAAGGGGTGTGACGTTATGCCAAGCTGGCAAGCGTAGACGCTCTGTTGCTAGAGCAATAGAAGATTGTCGCACGCACGGATGGTGTGCTAACCCGAACAACCCGGCCGGCTAGCAAATTTTGCAGTGTTACTGATTGGGTTAGTTTGCAATTCATAGTAGAAAGTACAAACCAAAGGCTGCGTTCGTACTTTGCCCTGTGGCGTGTATGCGAAATCAGCGGTCTTTATCCAGTGCACAGTCCCCCCCCCCCCCCCCCCCTTCCTCTTCGACTAATAAGTCCGTATATAGGTGGCCTCCTTTCAAATTGAAGAACCTGTTGAAGCTAGCGTGGTGGTGTTTTTCCTTGCTGTAGTCCCTGTCTAAAGAGTTGCGCTGGTTTCCGTCTTTCCTGCCAGCAAGCTTCAAAGGCTGCATACATACTTCGATGTATTACTCTTCACATATAGCTCCCAATATTTGCATAAATGCCTCATAATGGATGTATGTCTATAATAATGTCCGCGCAAAAGATGGCAAGGACCAAAAGTGCATCTTCATTAAACTGAGCAGAAAACAGGTAGTAATATTCCAATGGAGTTCACGACACAAAAAATTAGCTTTAAACAGGTGACGAAAGTGGGCAACCGGTTTTATAGGTGTTACTGTTCGCTCACACCTACCCAGACAACCAGAGTTCCCGCTCAGAAAAGTGAGCAGGCACATGGCTTGATTTTCAAAAACCCAAAATGTAAAAAAAAATGCCTTTTTTTTATCGTTCCGGGTACGGCTCATAGGCGAGGAGATGGCGTCAAGAGATAAGACGGGCGGGCGTCGCGACCTTGTAACCCTGCCGTACGCACGCGTGTTCCGAGGCGGCCGCGCTTTGGCGGCTCGATGATTTGTGCGGTTTCCCGGCTTTTTTCCGTGAGCAAGGCGAACGCGTAAATGCGAGCCGGCAGCGTCCGGACGTGTGCGAGAGCGCAGCGGGAGGCCGACGGAGCCCCCGCGGGGCGCTAAGCACCGTCGCAAAGCCTGAATCGATGGGCGACCCGTCGAGGATCTCCGGCGCACGTGAAGATTTTCGCGCCTGCGTGACGCGGACCGACAGACACGTAAGGCAGCGCGGGCAAGGCGTCCTGAAGGGAACAAGAGCAGGAACCGTCACTGGCTACACAAGGATCATTGTTGATAAATAAGAACAGGAAGTATCAACCCAGAGCAAAGATCTTCCCATGAAACTCAGCCCAGCTTCGCATCGTTATGAAGGAATCGAGCTGACCAGAAACACTGGATTCCTTATGGAAATCCTTAGAATTCTTTCCCTCTTAATTTCCTTTCTTCCTTTTTGCTTTATTTTCTTTTCTACCTTTATTTCTCAAGTTCATTGTGAGCCAGACTGATTAGTGCATAATGTTTTGTTTTGAAGGGCGATTTTTTTCTCGTTATATACGTCTTGCCCATCGTGCAGAATAGAAGAACTGAAGTATAATCTGTCTACGTTTCCTGTGTAAAGAGCTGCGCGACATATTCACGCATCGACGTCCTTCCAAACCAGCCGGCTTTCATCCAGCAAGACAAAGTGTGTCGATCGAAAAAACAATAATAAGCACCGAGCAGGTCGGCGGCTCGACGCATCATTGTTAGACGCTCCTTGGAACTTTTTGAGTTCCCTTTATGAGATGTTAAACGAGACTACTAGTTAGAAAAAAAAAGTGTGCTCTACCACCCAGGCCACAGACAGGAAGGCAGAATGACAAGCGTAAAGATGAGAGAGGAGCAAACAGCCTCCGTCTCCTTGCTGTAAAGCTCTTTTTTTATTGTCATTTCCATTACGTGTGCTCCATTCGTCCCAAACGAACACCCTGTTGATGGTTACCGAGAACTGGTAACACCGCTAGGCCATCGTGCAGTTAGGTGAAGTTAGGTTAGGCGCGCGTTTACTGCATCTTTTCAACCGGTCCTCTAATCCCGTGTGACGAGGGACTTGACGCCCACAAGAAACTTGTGTGCCTCGCTTTTTGCACTAACCTTTTCCTTCCTGACTATATAAACAAACGGAATGGCACTTAGTCCTAATTCAGGCTTTGTTAAGCGATGCGTGCGCCACAGACAGAGTCGGCAGTCGTTGCTGTGCCCCGCTGTCGACGACTCTACTTTAGGATACCTTAGTATGTATGAAAGCAGGTTCGCACTGCTCAGTGATGCGGCTTGCTTTAGTTAAGCCGACAGCGGCACTGGCAAATTGCGTCTACCCACAGTGACGAAGTGGCGCGCTTGACTCGAAGTTCTTGAGACCGTTAGCGTCTCTACAGAAGAGGCTGGGCTAAGAGAAGAAGTGATTAAGTATGGTCTTCCAAATGGCTTCTCTCTGGACCTCGCCGTACGGTTCGTGCACAATCCCGATCTTCCTCTCCTTATACGGCGAGGAGAAAGTTTTCCCTCTCGCCCACATGTGGCTTCCATGGAGCGACAGTGCAACTTTTACTCCGCTGCATGGCCTAGCCACAATCTGTCCTGAGCAGCCCTTGAAAGAGACGACTGATATTTTTCTACGAAAGCTTTAACTAGGCACGTATGTTTTCATCTGGCCTACATGCGACCACAAACCCCACGCTTTGTGGCATGCGCAAAGAAGGCTTTAGCATTAACAGCGTGGCCTTCAGTATCGCTGAACCTAATGACACTAGCAGTAATCACAATTTAAAATATACTTCTAGCCATTAAATACAAGCGTATGTTCAACTTTAGAAACAAAACAAATATACAAACTGAGAGGAGAATTATATTACGCCGACGATATGTTTGCAGCTATTGCATATCTAAACAAATAAATGCATTGAACTTTACTGGCGCTCCAAGAGTCGTGTCATGACTCGTAAACTTTAACTACTTCAACACAACGCTTGCTTTAATTCGCTGCGCCTGCTCACCGGCCGAACCGGCGACCCCAAGTTAATCCTGACAAAAAGCGCCTCACATTAAAGGTCCGTCGCAGCGAAAGGTAGGTGCGAGAGTTGAGAGGGACTTATTAGTGGGCTCCCCGGAGCTCCTTATCTAAAGCCGATTTCGGTTGTCTATAGACGCTGCTCGGTCCTCCTCGTAGGGGATCTCTCACTGGGCTGGAAATCAAATCGGCCAGCCACGCTTCAAAGCCCCGAAGCTGGCATAGAATTGGGGGCAGCCTTGGATCATGTTCGGCCTCTGAGAGCCCCGCGACCGACCATAGAGGAAGGGGACGCGGCGCGATAACGGGCGGCGTTCTTGAAAGGAATGCTTATCGAACCAAGTGGATCGCTCGCGTACGAAGGGCTCCCCGAAGACAGCCAGTTAGCTGCAGCTTTGTGAATCTCGTCGGCGTCGAACCCCACCGGGAAATCAATGGATGTATATATAGTGCAACAGGATAAGTTGCAGGGAAACAAAATATAAAACCCTGCCCGACTTCGAGATGATCAAGGACAGCACAATGATGTTCCTTTGTTCCTAAAGAAAAACATGTCTTCAAAGAAAAGGTTCTAGCCGCTTGCAAACAGCGCACTGAAGCGTATGTTTTGTACAGCGGGCATTTTTAATGACCCGATAGTCTGTTCTGGTTAACGTTGACGTGTTTCGCACTTGTTAGTATCGCTATACGTAGCTTAAAATGTTCGTAAACCGCTAGAAGAATCAAGAGAAGTTCTTTTTTCACCAGAACTTCCTGTCTTCGGAAGTAACTTTACTTCTCGTTAAGAGCCCTAGAGCTCCTCTGGCATGTTAACGCTGAACTCAGTGTTGCATTAAAGGCTTGTTAGCACAGAAATTATCATAATAGTATCGCTTACTGTGCAACAAAAAACAGCAACCTTGTTCGACAGCTAAACGCAGTAATATGCGCACTTCACAAAACTGCAGCACTCGTTTCTGTACTAAATAATCTAAAAAAAACAGATCTTGATCTCGAAATACCGAAACATCAATTTTAAAAGCTTTACTCAACACATTAAAAAGTCTAAATTGAAATTACGCTTATCACTGTGATTGCCGGAGTTTTAAATGCAAAGCACGAAGCCTCATCCAAATCGATTCCCTGGTTGCCTAATTACCTCAATTCTTTGCTTCCATTGTATTCTAGTGGGAAATAAGTAGTTGAACTTGGTATAAAGGTCATGGTTAAACCTATTCGTCAATAGAACCTTCCCGCGCATATGTAAGCCTTCCTTCCTTATAGAGACCTAGCGTACTGGCCCTTTAATTAAAAGACGAAGGAAGCAAGGATGCTTGAGCTGCTCAGGGGCCAAGATGGATTCATCAATACAAAGATTTAGCATAACGGAGGCGTGTTAGCGGAGACGTATGCCTTCTTAAGGAATGCCAGCAACGCATGCGCAGGAGACGTGCGGTAAACCGGAATGCACCTGCGCTAGCACGTCTCCGCTAAGGTAAAACCCTTCAATAGACCTTTTTAGCACACCGGAGACGTATTAGCGGAGACGTATAGCGGTTCATCGGACGCCTCGTGCGCATGCGCACCAGCCAGGCAAGTCCAGTGCGCAGCAGGCATCCGATAAACCGCTATACGTCTCCGCTAATACGTCTCCGGTATGCTAAAAACGTCTAATATCCGATTTTGTGCGTTCCTAATACGTTTTCACCTTGACGCCACCCTAATAGGACCCTATAATGACCCATCCCTGACTTGACCTAACGTGTCCTACTCCAAAACAAAGCAAGACAGTGCGTGCACAGATCGGTGCCACACTGTAGTGGCCCCGGTGAAGATCAGTTTCTACGTGATCGATGCGGCGGCGCTCGCTGGCAGCGTGCACTTACACGAGCCCTGCTTCCTCCCTCTCTCACGCTCTTCCTTCCGTTGAAAGGATATAAGGTCACCGGTCCATTCAGGAGACGCAATCAATGGCGACGAGACTAATGATGGTCCGCGTCAAACCCCTGTCTGGCGTCGACGGCCGGTAAATTGCACTCTACCGCGGCGGCCCCGTTTCTCTACCCCCCTCTCCTCCCCCACATCCCACCCATACTTCCCGCATTTTTCCCGAACGAAGCGAGCGCCTGGCAGCGTGCGCCAACATCGTGCAACGTATTCTGTGCAGTTCCATTTAAGGAGAGTAAGTATCCCATGATGAAACGTTCGCGTGCGCTCTCGGCAGTAGTAATTCGTAACAGCGTAGCGCTACGCACAACTATTTTTTTTTGACTCGCGCTGAAAATGAGAAACCCATATTGGCAGCTATCGCAATAATATTCCCTTCTTTTTTTTCCGGTGCAATAAACTATGCACTAAAATAATGTCGCCTGCCGAGGCTAACCAATGTATGCACTGAGGACGTATCCATCTTCTCAAAGGGGCGGAGTTATGTGTCCCTCTAGGAGTGGGCCGTTGGCGGTGGAGGGGGGGGGGGGGGGTGGGGGGGGGGGGGGGAGGTGGAGGCGGTCTTATTTGTGCTATATGTTTCTTGGACTCGTTTGGTCCAAAACCGCCTCCTCTCCTTAAATCCTGGCTGCCTCAGGGTATTAAAACTGAACACACCTCTCACGCGTGTCGTGCGGTTTGCGGCCGTCGTACAGTTCTCCGTGCTCGTCACAGCTTTGTAGAGCATTTACTTTCGTATTGGCCTTCCTCAGTTGATCGGTCTCAATCACCGTCACATAGATAGCAACCGGAAAGTATACATAGCTAAGGTAGGCATCGGGAGATGAATTAGAGCAAGTTCCATCTCTGCTATCGATCCATACTGTACCGGCCGGAACACTAGATATTAACGATGCAAGAATACATGTCAATATGCCTCTACTAATCAGCAATGGAGCCGAATATTAATGTGCAGAGGTCTGATCGTCACCAAATGCTTTCTTTTTGTTTATATTTTCTCTCTCTACTCTCACTCTGTGAACACTGAAATTTTTTGCGCTTACTTGGAGGAGATTGCGATTCCAAGTCCAGCGTTAATGCCGATCGCTTTTAATTGTGCGGCAGCTGTGGAATATTGAACGGTATACTGTTACGAAGATGTTGATGAAAAAAATGGCCTAACCTTCCGATTCGTGGCCAAATCTTGCTTTTAAAGTTTGTCCTGAGCTGGCACTCAGTAGTTAGGAATGTCATAGAAAACAAACGGGCTGTGTTTTTGACAATAATAGCGAGGCGACTGCGGAATGTTGTAAGGTGCTGTCATGACGATATTGATGGCAACGCAGTAACCTTGCGATGCTTAGCAAAATCTTGCTTTTGAAGTATGTCCCGCGATCACATCGAGTGTTCAAGACTGCCATAAAACCTCAATGGGGTGCGTGTTTGACAACAAATAGCAGAAAAATACAAGCGTCCCGACGAGGGATCTGCGGCTTTGCTGATTGTTATGGCGCAATCTTACGGCATGCGAAAAAAAAATTGCGTCCGTAAACAACGTCCCGTTGGAAAAATGCGATTGTTTAGAATTGCTTTGTATGTGTGTTCGCCTAATGCTCGTTGCTCTTATGACTGCACAGGCCCTATCAACATGCTTGCTCATTACCCGCCCGAATGAAACATCTCCGCTCCCCAGTCGTGCGCGCCTCTCAGCTTCTCGGTCCTAACGTGATTCTCAATCATCTGGACGGTGAAAAGACGAAAGGCCCGCGTTTCTTCCGGTGTCCCAAGGGAGCACTCGAGCGTAGGTAATGTCCGAAATAGAACCCTCGAAGCTTTGTGAGTGACCTTAATTACCGTCGACGAGTCTACCTAAGCAGGTGGTCGTCTCATCCCTCCTTCGTCGCTGGTATTCATTTTCAACGCAGCCTGGAACCCGCGTCGATCTCGCCGCCACGTGGAGGGTCGCACGAGTACGGGGGTGGTAGGTAGGAGGCGGCCGACCTCGCTGGCCCGATCGATCCACCGCAAAGAGTGGGGGGTCCCCTAATGGAACGTCGCCGTTATCAAAACAACGGTTCGGCGCGCACAGCCCGCCTTTTTCCCAACCGGCCAGCGGGCGGGCTCCGCCTTTGCCCCGACGTTGAGACTGTCAGCAGCCTCCAGGGGCGCGCCAACCATTTCGGCGTATACCTCAAAGAGGTGTGTAGGCCGGCAATCTTCGCCAAAGCAAACACGCACGCACATATGCACACACAGGCGTGGTGACCGCGGGGCATGCAGTCATGCTTGCACGCGATGAACTGATTTTGTATTCCACAACAAGGCCAGCGGGCGCTATATTAGGGCCCAGAAAGCGTAGCTGTCCTTTCCGGACAAACATTGCAGGCTTCGCTTTATTATTTCTTTGTTCTTCTTGTTGCAAGGAAAAGAAAAAAAGAAACAGGTGTCTTACACTGCGCTCCTGCTCTGCTTTAGTTGTCGCGATATGTCAGCGATGCGAAACCCCACTATGCAGGGAAACATCAGTTTGCAGTCTTCTTAGAAAGGCAACAGAAAAAGCTCTCACAGAAGACCGGCATATTATTGTTACGGTTTTTGTGCCTTTTTATTTCAGTAATGAAAGAGACGTAGGTAAGGTGCCCAAACATAGGTCCTTCTGACAGCAAGCGTTTCCATGTTTGGCCGGCCGGGATGAATGGTATGAATAGCGGTCATAGTCTTCGCGGTACGGAACGACCGCTGGGAAGAAAAATAAATAAATTACGCGCCGCAGAAAGCGTTTAACACGTTCGACCGCCCTCGTCGACTGTAGTTTATTGCACTGCCTCTCTCCTTCCCCAAGCTCCGAGCGCTGAAATCGCGTCTTATATAGGTCCCGTCACTTTGGGTCCGCTCGTCGTACGTTACTATCAAGCTGCCCCGCCCACTTTCCTACATTCTGCCGCCTTCGCTGCTCGCCAACCGGAGGGCGGGTTCTCCAAACGGTCCCCACGGCTTCCCCGTGACCTCTGACCCTCCCTTGCCAACGAGGTCAATAAGGAACCGCGGCGTGCCGCACACTACGTGTCATCGTTGCTTTTCCAACTATAAATATGGAGTGCCATGCTTGACGGTAACGTGGAGAGGAGGATAATAGCTTCCGTACGAAAATACATTATGCTGCAGTTTTAGCCATTTTGTTTATCCAGCGCCTGGGGATGCACGCAAGCTGTCATTTCAGTAGAGTTCCGAAGTGATACACGAGGCGGACGTGGAAGCCCGCTCCGTTGCTTCACGAAATGACTCAACTAAAGGGCGAGACGTTTAAAGCGCTCCGCATTGGACAGCGTGGCCTTTTGCGCAAGTCGTCTTGGACTTAAAGAAAAAAAAACGACTCTTGCTTTCGCTTTGACCACCGCTCTTATCTGAAATATTAAGTAAATAAACGTCTGCGAGATCAGCAGTCATAAAATGGATGATGACCACAAGTGTCTCAGCTGCGCTTTGAATAAAGCCACAGGTCACAATTGGTCACAGCTCACAGCTCACAATTGGTCACAGGTCGCAGCAACTTGGTACATTTTGTTCGCTGTTAAAATTAACGAGTTGAAATCTACTTGACCGGTTGCAGGTGGTAGCACACTGAAGGAGCTAGAAAGTACTGCAATAGTAGGGTTGATTTCTCATTGCTGCCTAGACTGCAATGTGCCTTCCTTTATCTTCGTCATACGGACCGAAATGTATGGTGGCGTGAAGATGAAGTACCGGCCAAGCCGCTTCCAGCAAAAAAAAAAAAAAAAAAGCCCTAACTAGGTCTAAGGAAAGATAAGCGTATACCAAAGCAGGAATTGCTTGAAGGGAGGAAGCCTATAGTATCTGCACCATGGGCACTGAAATATTGAGCCATATATACAAGCGCAACGTCCTTGATGCTGGGATGCTTGTTTAAAAGGCTGCTTTTGAACAGAATGCTCCGCGTTACATTCTGACAACTATGTAATAATAATAATAATAATAATAATAATAATAATAATAATAATAATAATAATAATAATAATAATAATAATAATAATAATAATAATAATAATTTTTGGGGGGGGAAAGGAAATGGCGCAGTATCTGTCTCATATATCTTTAGACACCTGAACCGCGTCGTAAGGGAAGGGGTAAAGGAGGGAGTGAAAGAAGAAAGGAAGAATAGGTGCCGTAGTGGAGGGCTCCGGAATAAACTATGTAGGAAGCCCTATACACGCTGAGCCGCCAAGCCACATCCCTGCAGTATTTTTTTACTTGTCAGGGGCAGTGTATGTGCCGTTGTTTCGAAAGAAAACAGTGACAGCACTCACGACCATGCGCACGTTCTTTGAGGGCCAACAGATCTCGGTTAGGCAGCGGAAAACGAAGCCCTGGCAAGAGGTAAACACCGCGAGAAACGGCCTGCCGTTTCTCAACAAAAGGCGCTGCGCTTAGACAAATATGCGGATACAGGAATACGGATTGAAGCTCTCGGCAAAACGTTCATCTTTTTGCATTTCGTGCTCTTTCGCCGCTTTTATTTCCCTCTTATTCTCTCTCTCTTTTCCTTTTCATTACCATTTCGCACTACTTAGATCCAGACGCTGCAGCTGACACCCATCACGGGCTCTACAAAAAGTGCGTGGTATTATGGCGTATAACGGCCATGTTCGGGCGCCTGCACTCAGCACCATCTGAAACGGTCTGTTCCAGATCGGTTTGCCGTTTGCAAAACAGTGGTGAAGAAATTGCTAGAATATTTTCTAAAAAAAAATAAAGTCTCCCGGTCGAGCCACAGCTCTTTCTCGTCTTCGGTTTGCGGAAATTGAAGTTCGGGAATAATGCTCGCTTAAATATGAGCGCTTTTTCTTCATGAGGTTTCTTCGCGGCAACATAAGCGGCAGAGCCTCATTTCTTTTTGGCCTTTTATGAATTTTGTTTGCGTTCAGAAGCTGCATGAAAGAATCGCTCACAGCAGCATGGCGAGGTAATCAAAAAGTTCTGTAAATATGTTCATTCTGTTACGAAAGGGGCATTGAAGCTCCATAAGCTTGTTGCTCTAATAAGTCGGTTGCACGTAATTCAAGCTATATGGTTCCTAGTTTTATGTTTCTTCCTCCAAGCATTGCCGCGACATAGAACGCCGGATCGCTTGTCAACGCGCCCCAGTTTTAGCTTCTCTGATTGTAACTAACCACGTCGACTTCAAGAAGATAACGAATTTGCTTAGTGCGCACCTCCAATTAAAGCCAAATTTAGCATATTCTCGTTACTTGGACCCTCTGATGCGTTAAAGCGCGATTTGTCCTCTTGCTACAGAGAAAATGACATCTTCGGGACCAGCTTTGAAACTATCGGGAGGAACAGGGAACCTGATTTCTTGCCCTAAAACCTTTCAAAATGATATTATGCACGATTCATCCAATGAACTGACAACAGAGGTTGTATTTGGTATTATTATTCTATGTTTCCGTTTATTTTTGTTCCTGCATCATAGGTCGCGGCTTCCCGGTAACAAAAGTCATGACGAACGATGCCCCTGACAGCTGACCAGAAGAAGGCAAAACGTTTTTTTTTTTTTTTTTTTCAAAATACGACCCCATGCCACCTCGTGTCTGCGCGCCCCGGCAGGAGAATTCAGGAAAAATAATAGTAGCCCCATTTGCAGGCTGGCTTCCATCTACATAAATAGCTATTGAGACTTTCAGGCAGAAAAATCTGGCAATAAGACCAGCAGGGATGATAATGTCAACTGAAGCGCTAATCTAGCCTTTACATCTATAGGCCTATTTGGCCTCTACCCTGCATTTAGACTTCCGATAACAAGTGCAAAAATGGTGACAATCTACTACTTGACCCGCGGTGCTCAAATAAACGCTGTGCGTCAAGGTAGAGCAGTGGCAGTAGGAAAAGTTTTGTTGGAAAAGTTTTTCCACACAAGATTTCCAGCTAAAGGTATTCCAACCTCCATCGGTGAAGTGCACCACAATGCCCCAGATGCGAAACGTGTTTATAACGGACAACGGGACGACTTTTACCGAGCCGATCTTACACGAACGATAATGCACAACTGCAGGATGACTGATTAGTGACGCCAATTAACTACCAGTTACCTACACGCCAAATAGCTCAAACGCCGCTGCGGTGGCTCAGTGGTTATGGCGTTCGGCTGCTGACCTTAAATACGCGGGTTCGATACTGGACGTGGAGGTCGAATTTCAATGGAGGCGAAATGCTAGAGGCCCGTCTACTGTGCGATGTCAGTGCGCGTTAAAGAACCTCCGGCGGTCGAACTTTCCGGAGCCCTTCACTACGGCGTCCCTCATAGCCGGAGTCGTTTCGGTACGTGACCAAACCAAACAGCTCAAGAGAGTTTTAAAATAATTTTCACGGACCGGGTACGTCGACATCGAACATAATATAAGTCGAATTTATTTCGCCTTGTTTGTGTGTGTTTCTCACAACAATGGTGTGCAGGGATCAACATAGATGCGCCATTAAGTTTCATCGCTCATCACCGGCCGAGAAGTCACGACGAATGTATACGGTAGACGTTATGTCAACGAACTTCACCAAAGTTAAAGACTAGAATTCGCCCCGCGTTTAAGCTCGGAAAAGCACGGCAGCTAACCCGGTTGCGGAATAAAAAGCAGCAGCGGACTTATTCACGAAGCTATGAACAACGCAACATGGCACACAAGTCAAGTGAGCGTGTGTGGGGCTGGGTGGCTTGGCGCCAAAAGTTCAGTTAAATTTTTTCGTGTCTTCATTTTGGTCCGCACAGACTTTTCTAAATTACTGGGTAGGCTGACCAAGAAGTCTTTCCTGACCACAGACACAGGTGCAGTAAAGTGCACGTCGTCAGTTTAGAGCCTTACTAACTCGCGCTAATGGGCGTTAACGTTTACTTTCCCTCTGGTTTCCTTTGTTACGTTTCGTTTTTAGCGTCCTATTTTCAAAACCGGGTCGATTTTCTTAAGAAAGGGCGGGAGGAAAAGGGGAGGGAGGGGGTGGGTGGGGGTTATAGCCTGGATTCTTTATGCATATATTTTGTGCGTGTGTTGCTTCCTATTCAGTGACTGCCTGCAGGAGCACTTTTTTAGGTCTTTTTACGTTTGGAGAGTTATATGTGTTAGACGCGAAATGGCTGTTCTCGAAGGGCAGCAGTCACATGCAGCCTTTTCAGTGAAGTTCGTTACGGCTCTCAGTAATAAAACCGCGTTATCTGGAATGCTCACAACGTGGACATTTGCGGGATTGCGGTACAAGTTGGCAAAGTTAACACGCCACTCATTAGCCTTAATTTATTCCCCTTTTAATTGATGAAAACGCGCTACCCACACTCGAAACATAAAAGTGGCTATAATGTCTCTTGACATGCTCAATCAAAAGTTTAGGAACAGCACTCTCTGACGCTCCGTGTTGTGTATAATGCGCGACAATACCTGCTAGTTTTGCTCCATTTTAACGAAATCGTTAGGTAAACGCAGCGGTGCGCAGCGGATGAGAAAGTTGTGCCCTAATAATCCAACGCTTTCAAGCTGCTTGCCCCTACCTATCCACCCACGGCTGTCTTTCTTTATCACCTTCTTCTCGGAAGTTAAAACCAGGGTAGAGGAATTGCATTCAGAGCGTACTTTTCCGAAATGAGGCCAACGATGTCCGTCCCCAATTTTATGAGAGGTGTAATTAATCAACACCCACGTCTTTCGCCAGCCACTGAGTCTGCAAACTAAAGCTGTACAAAACTTCCGGGCCATCGCTTCAGGTAAGGCGGAATTAATCTCTCAACTGCATTAATTATTCCAAAACTTATTACATCTTGGCTGCCAAGACAAATGGAGCCAGCGATTGTGATACAAAAAAACGAAAGAAGAACGAACGATCAATGAAGGAAGTCAGGGAGCTGCTTCCCTTCCGCATTCGCGGTTTTGAACGGGCCGCACGCGTCCCGGCGCGCTCAACGCGGAAATTGCGACGTTCCCGACAGCTGTCGTTGGCACTTCGCGAGTCTCACGCAACTACGCCTCCACCTGTCTCCGCACGCCCGCCTTTTTCTCGCTCCAGTTGCGACCTACGACAGATCGACAAAGCAGCGGGAAAGGAGGAGGAGGAGGAGGAGGAGGAGGAGGAGGTAAGACGGTGCGAAGTGTGCAGCTCGAGCAACGGAGGAAGAGAGAGAGAGAGAGAGAGATGAAAGTAAGTGAAGATGAACGAGGGGGATAGTAAGAGAGGAAGGAAAACGAGGGAAAAGGACGACCACAGAGGCGGCGGTTGTGCTCCGCGAAGAACTCGACGAAGAGTGAGAGCTCCACCGCATCGCGCTGTACCTCGATTCCTGGGAAGCCCACAGAGGAGAAGACGAAGGAGAGGGAGTATTTCCCTCCGCCATGGAGTCTGGGAAGGATGCGCCCAGCCTGCGTCTCCTCTACGCTGAGCGCGACGTCGGTCGGGCATGGCGGTGGCGTTATCTGTGCAGTCGCAGGCGCTCTGCGCTGTTGTAGGCCAATGCCGACAGACGGCCACTGGCCGCGCGTGTCAAGGTTCCGCGCCTCCATCCTTCACTGGCCGTTTCCTTTTTCCCCCTCTTACTGTTTCGGTGTTAACTACCGTGGCCGGCGAATGAATGCTTTGCGGAAAGAAGTGAGTATATCTTGCACATTGCGTCGCGTCACTGAACCTGGGAAGTTCTGCCATTTCCGCGACTGTCAACACATTCATAGCAAATCCTCGGCGACGAAACTGTTCATGTTTTCTACTGCTGTAAAGCGGCATGCCTTTTTTCTTGAGCGCTGCTGGAGTTGTTTGGAACTGCTAGTAATTTTTTTTTGGGGGGGGGGGGGATTTTATTCGCTTATTGGCGCCATGACAACAGTCCGCCAGCACGCATGCGCACGTGATGCTGTACATGCTTCCCTTACAAATTGACAAGGGTGTCTAGCAAGCTACTCTTTCCAAAATCCCTGGCATCCCCGTGTTTGCCCTGACTACTTCAATTAAACTTCCTGACAGTTACTCAAGAGGGCGAATAACATAGTGGGCGATGTCAATGGCCAATATACATGAACTATTCACAGCAAAAAAAGTTTACTAAAAGTGAAAAACGCTAAATATAAAACCAATTTGCTTTGATTGTTTGATTTGATTTGTGAGGGTTTAACGTCCCAAAACGACTCAAGCTATGAGGGACGCCGTAGTGGAGGGCTCCGGAAATTTCGACCACCTGGGGTTCTTCAACGTGCACTCATAACGCACAGTACACGGGTCTCTAGAATTTCGCCTCCATCAAAATTCGACCGCCGCGGCCGGGATCGAACCCGCGTCTTTCGGGACAGTAGCCGAGCACCATAACCTCTGAGCCACCGCGGTGGCCACTTTGATTGTTTATGAAAGCTTATTTTTTCTTTGGAAGTCCCGCTTCAAGTTGTAGCTTGCGGAGCAAAAAAGGTTGCTTCTTCTCTTCCAGCTCTTTAACAACGATGTTTACTTCCTTATTTTTTCTTTGGGTGCCTGTTTCCAAAGTGCTCATCATCAATTCCGGAGACTTCAAAACACGCTCAACCGACATTTCGCCAACGTTACTGCATCCTACGCGCTTCTCAAGGGCCGATGCGTCTTTAATACGACGTGCATTAACGGGCGCTTTAACCGTGTGAAAGCTGACAGCCAGCGAAAGAAACCGAACGATGTGCGGGACGAGGAAGCGGACAGGGAAGCGCAGGACTGTCTTGCTATTGTTAGCAGCTGTACCACGAAGCACATGCCTCGTTAACAGCAGCGCGAAACAAATGTATGCCCAAATGCGTCCCGAATGTCATAGGCACAAGATGATAATCTCCATGGGACCGCCGGCTGGTGTCTATATCCAGGATCCTGCGTGGGTGCCTCCTGAAGCAGATGTTGCAGTAACAACAGTCGTGTTATTACGGCACTATTCCCGCAAAGCTGGCTGTCTGGTTGGGCACCTATTTTTACTGATTTACTTTCTTATCCATAAACTACTTAGGCTCTTCAGTTAAATGCCTATCTCTCGTCACTTTATAAAACACGCACAGCCGCAGTAAAAAGTTTATGGGACACAGTAATAGAGAAAAGGAGAACTTATAATAGATATGCGCACCCTGATTTTATATGTGCTAGTTACGTAGTGCAGTATTTGTGCGCAGTGAAAAAATCCTGGACACGAAGCAATTAAATGTTATTGCTAAAGTCCCGTTTTGTAAGCTTATGCGAGAAAGTCCACATGTTACATTTAAGGCTTCCTTTGAAGGGTCGCGTACCCTCACTCATACATGATGATGAAGTGGTTTTATTAAAATAATAATAAAAGGAAGGAAAAGATGTTTGATAGCCCCGGCATCTGCCATCGATACTGAAGCACCTGAGCTGGGGCAGAGGAAATGAATGATAGCAGATAGAATGAAGAAATTAAATGAAAGAGGTGAGGGGACAGGAAGAGAAGATAGGGAGAGAGACAATATACACAAACTATTTATACAATAAGAAATGTGTACTGGTTACGCGTGTGATTAGTTCATGATAAAGCGACTCATACATGGCAGAAATAGTTTTTAACGTAACTAAGTTGAGTTACTAATTGAAAAATAGTTCTTGAGGAAAGTAAATGGGACAGTATCTGTCTCACATCTCGGCGGACAGCTGAACCGGGCCGTACGGGAAGAGATAAAGGAGGGAGTGAAAGAAGAAAGGAAGAACGAAGTTCCGTAGCTGGAGGGCTCCTGTGACGATTCGTGCACATGCACCGGTGCCACGGCGAGCCGGTCAGTGACTTTCCTGGAGACGGTTGGCCGCGCCGTCCTGGCGTCGGGTCGCAGCGGAGAGACATGACCATATTTGGTTGTGGCGGAGAAACATGACCATATATGGTAACCGTCGACGGCCCTGTCGCACGACGCTTGAGTGTCCCCGTCATTATGCACCCCTCGAGAGCCACGGGGGAGTGGACAAAGGCGCGGCCACGGCTGAAGAAAGAAGCAAAGGCTTTAAAAGCGGAAGCCGACGGGAGGAAGGGGAGAGCGATCGGGGCGAGTGGACGAGAGGGCCGGAGACGGAGCGAGGCAGAAGACTGGGGCTGCGCATTGACCTGAGCCCGGGGTCTAGCCGTCGCTAACGTTCGACCTTCGCCAACGCGCCTCCACGCCTGGCAGCTCATCCAACGACCAGCCGAGAACGAGGGCAGCACAGCCACGAGGAACTCCCAGCCCGGCCGCTGCAGACAACCAGCCATTCATCGAGCCCGTGCCACACCACGCTGACTCAGCCTCGGCGACGACGAGCCCAGCTTCTGTCCCGTAAGCGGCATCGAGCCAGATGCTTTAATTAAATCACTTCAAAATATTTTTGGAGTCTGTGCATCAATCTCCTCATGCCCAGTGTGGACCCAGGGCCATTTTAAGAAACTGGTTCATCACACTCCGGAATCCACCTGGGGATATATTATGTGCACTGACATCGCACAGCACACGGGCTTCTTTCGCGTTTCGGCGTTTCGCCTCCATCGAAACGCGCCCACGGTGGCCGGGTTCGAACTCAGGAACTACGGCTCAGTAGCCGAGCGACCTAACCACTGAGCCACCGCGGCGGGATAAATTAATAATCTTTTTCCCTAAAATCGTTAAAATGTAATAAATTACGTTACCAATTACTGTCCGCAAAAATCAAAGAAATTACATTCCAATTATTTCCGAAAAAGTATTGTAAGCGCTTTAAGTGCTGATTTATACAAGTACTCTGGTCACAGCTCCTGCGGCGGTTTTGGGTTTCTCAATTTATTACACCGCAGGAGCACCTTCGCTAAAGTGGACGCCGGATATTTTGTCTTGCTTTGAAAAAAGGGAGTCTTTTTCCACGATAAATACTCGCTGAATGGTGTTGCGCACCGTGAATAGCTTTTGCAGTATTTATTTAGACTCAAAATTATAAGATCGCTGGTTTCCCTGTTCATCCAACGGTGAGGAACATTGTTCCACGCCTATTTGAGCGCCACCTATGTAAAATGCAGCGCCTTCTTGTTTCGCACTCATCGTCCCGGAATGCACTTGGAAACAAGAATGGACAAGCTACCATTTCTGTCGCTCGAGTTGCTGGTTTTAGATTCACTCCAACTTAAAAACTGATAAGCGGCTGCCGTAGTGGAGTAAGCCGGGTACGCAAGTGTTTGGGTAACCTGTGAACCAACGCAGCTTTCCCTTCGTTAGACTCCGTTCCAGGGTGGCTGTTCACGAATGCACCCACATCGCCACTTGTCCCTAGGGAGTGCTCCGCTGGTGTTCAGGCCCGGCGCCCAAACCAGCCGACAAGAGGCCAATGCTTTGCCAACGCAAGGAGTCAATAGCTGTTGTGGTGCATTTCGAACAAAGGTAAATTCGACAGTAATGCTAGAACCCGTTATAACGAAGTTGAAGGGGCTGGGAGAGTACTTCGTTGTAGCCCTTACTGGCCAAGCTTCCAAGGAGAACCGCTATCCCTTCGTTATATACGCTATTTCGTTATAAACCGTTCCGTTATAACGAGGTTAGCCTAAACTTGTTTTATTACTAGATTACAAACCCTGAAAAGTAATCCGCTGCATTGCAAATTACCGTCCAAATGGATTAAAATACTGTCACGTCTGTCCTCACTGCAATGGCGCCCTCTCTTACTGATCGAAGCTCATTATCGTTCATTAAATGCGTTGACTCTTGCCACCTGATGCCGCAGCTAGAACCCTTTCATTGTTCCTGGTAAGGCGGTCCTGTCCCCTGACCGCGGCCCGGAAGCCGCTTCCTGAGAAATGCACAGGTCCCCTCTGATGCGGCTCCGAGACGTGTCGATCCAAAAACATTCTATCCCTCAACCTCTTTTTATCTTCCCTTTTTTTGACACTCTGAATTCGCCTTACGATGACGAATGCATTTTTTTCGGACCGAGCCTATCCTCCAGCACTGCACCACGCTGCGTCCACTGCGAAAGACTCCACCCGTTCACCCACGTTCGACATTTCCACACTTCAGCTGCGGAGGTTTTACTTGTCAATATTCTCATCTCGTACTCCAAAAATGCAACACAATTTCCTTCCTCATACTTGATTTACAATAGTCGACACATTAGCCGCATATTCAGAGTACGCACGAGCCGGTCGACTCTGGCTCTGACCTGCCTTGACCTCGGACGACATCATGAGATGGGAGCGTTGAAGTATAATGAGCAGCGTCAGGTATAAGCCACGCGCCGAGGGCAAATTAGGGGGATGGGGGAGCCGCGGGCATCAGATCTGGCTGGCGCGGCATAGACGTTTGGCGGCGCGGTTTTTACGGTGGCGACGACGCTATCGCCGCCGCCAATCTTGGCGCCCCCGGCAGGACCACCGGGCGTAAACCACGCGGTACACGCTCTAAATGGCAACCGGGTCGCGCACGGTGTGCTCCGCGCAATGGCCTCACGACGCTCCCGTGTGTGTGTATGTGTGCGTGCGAGCCGCCAGTGTGACCTTGGCACTGCAGCCCGATCGATGAGTCGCAATGGCTGCGCGAGCGAAACACCACGCGCCCCAAAGGGGGCCACAATGCGGTGTGTTGGCCAACGGGGTGACCGGCGGTACAGGAGAGCCGGGGAGAAAGGAGGAAGGAAAGGGGGAGGGGGAACGCGTGGATTGTCACATAATGCCCCCCGCGAAAACCGCGCACAACTGTGTACGCCCTAGAGAAGACCTCGCCATAGTCGCACTTACATAGCCGCTGGCCCGTAACAATAATAATAATAATAATTGGTTTTTGGGGAAAGGAAATGGCGCAGTATCTGTCTCATATATCGTTGGACACCTGAACCGCGCCGTAAGGGAAGGGACAAGGGAGGAAGTGAAAGAAGAAAGGAAGAAGGAGGTGCCGTAGTGGAGGGCTCCGGGATAATTTCGACCACCTGGGGATCTTTAACGTGCACTGACATCGCACAGCACACGGGCGCCTTAGCGTTTTTCCTCCATAAAAACGCAGCCGCCGCGGTCGGGTTCGAACCCGGGAACTCCGGATCAGTAGTCGAGCGCTCTAACCATTTAGCCACCGCGGCGGGTTAACGTTCATAATCCTGATTGGCCGAGCGCTAAGGCTACGGCCTCATTGTCCATCGGGATTGGCCAGTTTGCGAGCATCGGGCTAGCCAATCAAAATCGCATCACAAAGCGTTCTGCGGCACTTGATTGGTTTGTGATTCTTTTTACAGCTTTCACAGCGCTGCACAGCTCTAGTGCGTTGGAGATATAGGCTCTACTGCCAAAAAGAGGAAAGGTTGAGTTGGAGGAAGGGAAGAAGAGGGATAGTGAAGGGACATGACCGAGAAGTGAGAACGAGTCCTGAAAAGGCAGTCGCTGACCGCAACCTGCAGCACGAAAAGAGGAAAGCAAGAAAAAAAATGGTGGAAGCGAATGGGAAAACACAATGCGCGGATTAACCCATAGCACGGCCGCTCTCCACCAGGCATCGCTGAAAAGAAAAAATAAAGCGAATCAGCTCGTGTCTTTCGCAAGGGCCCATGAGGCCAGGTGAACGTTAACGAGCAACAACCACACGCGCACCCCCTGCCGATCCCCCTTCATGGTTGCCTGCGCACCCCGCATCCACCCAGTGAGACAGATACATCCATGAATATAAATGACTTCCTTGCGCAATATTTCGTCGTTACGTTATCGAACTGTGTAACGGGGGACAAAGATTCGGGTAAGAAAGAAAGGAAAGACTCCAAGACTCCCGCCATAGGGCGAAAAGGTTGGGATAATATATTTATGCTGTAATGATGCATTTACATGAAGAAAAAAAGATTTAATTGGCCTGAGTTAAGGGCCCCTCTTAACGTGTGTAGCAGTGTCCGGTGACGTCTTTGAAAAGTGAATAATAAAGCAAATAAAGTACTTTGAAAAGTGAATAACGATTAGGGCGATACGCTCTGAAATAAACTGTATAAGATATGCTAGGCCGTTTCCCAATGCGCGAGAAATTTAATTTGTTTATAAAACGTAGAAATCATAGCCCATACCATGCCATCGGTGTAATGCCGAATTTTTCATATGACATAATAAAAGACCCCATGTCATACTCGTCATATTGGCGTCAGTATCTTGATTCAACCAACGGTATGTACAGTACTCACGGATTGAAATAGGACATTCGGAGCGCTAGCCTTGCAGTGCCACGCAGGCATGTGGTAAGCCACAGGCCGGCTCATTGGCTACTGGAAGGAACAATTCTGCTTTGTAGATGTTCTCCCTCTCGCGCCATACCACAATGCACCACCTTGGTTCCATGAGCGTCTACGGGCGGCGCTCCATGAAGCGACGGCCACGCGCTCCGAATGTCCTATTTCAATCCGTGAGTACTGTACACATATATACAGCGAAGCTAAACGCCCTGATGTCATGGGGAACAGCAGGCGTCAACATGAAAGGCTGATACAGTCAAGAATTTGCCCACCAGGACATCTTAAATCCCCTCACTCATGGCACCGCTAGGCAGACTAAGGGACTGAGAAATAGAATCTGCCTCACTGAACACGGTTCCCCTTCTAAAACCCATTTAACCACTCATGCCTGACACGCATGGAACGCAGTCAAAAAATCATTGGCCGTAGGAAATGGATGATGCATGCGATACTCAAAAATATACGGCAGGTGTATGAACCGCAGCATAAAGGGAGAACGCAATGCACTAGTAATGAAAACTTGCTGCACGTATGCTACTATACAAAAAAACGGCCGTGCCCTAGGCACCATACTTATTTGGATATCTTTATTGGCGAAAAACGCGGTATGCAGTAAAGAAGTTGGAAAAAATTACCCATTCATTCTTTACGTTCTAAATTTCATGGGTTGCTGCAAGCTCGCGTGTATTTGTTATTTGTTTTGCTTAGTATCGCAAATTACGTGCACTGCCTTGAGAATTACCTTCAGATACCGCTATTGTTTAAGGATTCAAAGAATCAATTTTCTCGCCGTAAGCTTTCACTTCTCGCTCATAGATGAAACCGTGCCTATGACGGAACGGTTATCAGGTCTGAATTTAAGCTTCTGGGCACATGTATGAGTTTTTGTGAGCATAAAATATTGCACACAAGATCCAGGCAACACTAGAGGAAAGCGCCTTTGTTGGGCGTGAAATTCCCTTCTCTTAAGCGGTTACAAAGGCACCTGCAACTATCAATAGCAACGAAAAAGAGTCCTATTGAAGATTTCGAAAGGGCGATTGGGGGGGGGGGGGGGGGGTCATGGACAACCTGCAAGCAAGAAAGAAAATTCCTGGCTTCCGATCTGGATCGTAAGCACGCATTGTCATGCGAAGGATTGCTGTGGCCACAGCGATTCTGCCCACGGCATTCATATTTCTTTTTTTTAAACCCCTCCCCAAAAGTTTTCATTTGTTTGCAATGTGGAACATTTCAGGCCAAGAGAGAGAGAGACATTTATTACTTTGTTTGAGCAACCACGTGGTAGCAAGAAGCGGGAAAGATATGACTCGTCGTTTACAAGAGTCTGCCATAGCTCGATCTCTTGAACGAATCGGCTCGGAACGATACATGAAGGGGTTATTAGAATGCGCATTTGATTTAGAAGCCCTCGATCAGTCGGCCTTCTTTAGCCGGAGACGTGAAGAAATGCCATTTAAAGCTGCAAAAAGAAAAAAAGAGCCTAAAGGAAAAGAGTGACTTATAGGATGATAACAGAGTACAGGTCACTATGGGATCTGTAATGTTAGGAAATATAAAATGCATTAGATCGCCTCTGCTCTACTTTATTTATCGATTCTTTCGACCGGATGTTGTCCTCCATGGTTGCTCTGCATTTGTTTTTATAGTGTTGTTTCAATTACCGTTGGTTGACATTAAAGTTACAACGACTGTTCACCGTTGCTTGTTTCGGGCTTACGGCAGGATACCAAGATGCCATAGTGAAGTCCACAGCTAACACAATTGTTTTGGTACTAAATCTGTTAGTACTTTCATATGGACGTCCTTAGCGCAACTGCTCCTTCACACAACACCAAGACGTATTCGTGGAATATATTAGAAGCAGAGCCACTTTTCATGACGCAATAATAAAAGCGAGAAATAGTTATGATTAAATTTTGCTCTGCAAGTGAACGGGCGAGCAAATAAGCCCTCCCCCCCATTTTGTCACGTCCTCTTCACCATCTGAAAATAAAAAGGTTCTCTCTCTCGTCAGCGTCCTCTTTTCTCATCAAGAAATATAAGTTAACCTTGGATTAAGTGGGTGAGTTGGAGTGAGGGAATGTGTGGTGAGTGGGTGAGTGAGTTAGTGATGAGTGAGTGCGCGAGTGAATGAATAGGTTGGGTGATCTGTAGGGTGTGAGGGAGTGGGGGTTAGCCAGTGATTAAGTATGGCGGGTGACTAAGTGCGTTGTAGGGTGTGAGTGAGAAAGCCAAAGATTAAACTAACCTGAGTTTTGATTTAATACATGCTTTGCCAAATACTAAATCAACACGAGCTTTCGCAGTTTATACGAAGCTCTATGCCAGTTCTGTGCGCTGTGTCGGCGCCCTTCTTTTTGCCGGCTTTGTGTGGTGGGTAATTTTTGCCGCATCATGTATTCAACCTTAATCTGTCCGCAGAAGAGCAGATGTGAAGAAAAAAAAAACATGCTACTGTATACAGTGAAAACAATAGCAACTCTGGAGACCTGCGGCAAGAAATCAGTGCTCCCCTAAGCTTCCATCCCTGCACAAAGGGGGGTTGACTGCCAATGCCTGCCCCTCCCACAGACCTTCCGGAAACACCTGCGCCGTACTGATCATTCCCGGGTTCTGGTGCCTATTGTCACGTTTCTGCAATGAACTATCAGTGCAAGCAGTTAATTTTCGACATATTGCCTATAAATCCTTTCCAGCCTTGTTAGCAAGTATAATGGAAGTAACCGACAACACATCAAAAAAAAAAAAAAAAGAAAGATGGAAGCTGTTCCCCCATGGTTGGTGTAGTATTTCCTCTCTGAGCTTCCTGACTCTTTATCATGTCTAACAGCCTACTTGACAGGCACATAAAAGGCCTGCTGCAATTCCTGTTTTGGGAGCGACTCTCTTAGGGTCCTGCGCGTAACTGACTCTTGTTTATTTAATTTCACGCACGCGCTGCAAATAAAGACAGCTTTTCTTGAAAAGCTCCCGGTGCCTTTGTGCCCTTGTCATAAAGAAATAGCAAAAAAAAAAACAACTCCAAAACGAAATCTCTACTGAAAGTTACGAAAAACGTGAAAAAATGTGCGCTAACATTTTGCAGGAAGCAAAGAGCAGGTGAATTCGCTTCGTTGCGAGTTGTTTCTTTTTTAAGAAGCGAACGAAGCTCCAGAAATGCTCGTTAATTAAGCGAGTATGCATGCTTCAAAGAAGGTCCGCACAATCTCTTAACTATTCTTGCTTAATGCTTCAACAGCAGTTCACTGTGAAGCTACCGCTGACGCGCCTTCAACTATTTAATTATTCCTGTGAAAAGCAGCTGTGGACAGACGGTGCGCGCGCTAGATTTAAGAACCCAGTCGTAGAAGCTCCTGCTTAATGTTGAAAAATAAGCGCGCGTCTCAAGCGCCGGGTTAGTCGCTCCCGCTAGTGTCATTATTTTGTGAGTGCGCTTGAGATGCTAAGTTTGCACCGTTTACCTAACATTGTTTCGGATCATCGCTGCTTTAATCCTGTTTGTCGGCGCCGTTACTATGGCAGCGCGGGGACTTAATGAATGGGGCAGTTAGTTTTTACGGCGCACAGACGCCAACAGCGCTCCTCCTCAAAGCGGAAATTAAAATTTAGAGGCCATTATGTAGTGCACGCGCGTATTCAAACATGCGCCGCTTTGTCCTTATAGCTCCAGATTTTTTATTTATTACCGTTGAACATTTTTCTTCCTTCACGCATTTAATTCCGGGCATTTATTGTTTCGGCACTTCAGCTCGCAAGGAGTGGGCCTGCCGGTTTCTTTTAAAACAATGCCGTAGGATATTACCCCTCGCTCTATTCACTGACTTCTTTTGAGACAATAAAAGGCAACAAATTCAACAAAAAACGATGAGTACCAGGTTGCACGCATAAAAAAAAACATTAACAGGCTCTCAGACTATTACATTTTCCTCTGACGCAAACAAATGACTGTAATAGCCAAGCGTATCCAATTTTCCCGCTTTGGTGAGTGCATTACCATAGTCCGATTGAAGACGAAAGCGTAGGAAATAGTGTGAAACTGAAATTGCTGGAGCTGGAGCATTTAGCAGACAAGCGCTGTGTAAGGAAAGAGTGGTGCAGTAAAATTTTTTAATTTATAAACAGCCTTTCGATACAGGCGGGCATGCGGCTTTTACTGTTCACTTTTCCACGAGCTCTGAAAGTTTTAACGGAATGCGAGGCTCACAAAGAAGCAATTTCGCCGGGGTTTTTCGGCACATTTCTCACGCACAGACGCGTGCACATAACCTAAAGTGGCATGCCAAAACAGTGCATAGACTCCGTTACTCCGGAAGCGGCACTAACTGAAGCCTTGCATGTTTCGAAGCACGAGTCAAGTCTATATAGGTGAACCACGGGTTTCGTTCAACACAATGACGGTATGGAGACGGTGCTGGACAGCTCTTTAAACACGTGAGGCTAATTATACGTTGGTGCTGCCAGCTCTGATGAGTCACAGTATAAACGCTGTCAACGCTGAATAAGACTCAGGGCACATGCAGTGAGGAGGGCACGTGCATCGCACCCCCCGATCGGTGCTGCAAGTTATATTCCACCTTACACTTTACGCACGGCACCCAGACCCCTTCTATCATTTTCCCCTACTTCCCCGCTCCCCGACCCTCCAGTATATTATAAGGTGAGGACGGAAAAGCACGCTAAAACGCCCGCTTGAACGCCTGGTTCCAGAAGGGCCTATCTGATGATGAACTCCCAGAGGCCAATGAGGGCCGAATTATACCCTTTCATCGGGAACCAGAGCGCAAACACGCCGTGGAGCTGGAGTTCCCACCCTGGCGAGTAATTCTCTTTCCCGCGGTCGTTCCCCATTTCGCGAAGGCGTTGAGGGAGCCGGCGAGGGAAGGGAGCAGGCACGGACGCAGAGCGCCCTTGGGCGTTTGGGGCTCGCCTTCCCGCATCGCATGACAAACTTGCGGTAGAGCCGACTCAGCAGGGGGAACGACCGCCTCCGGGGATGGTGTCAATTGCAGGGTTCACAACGACCGCATGGCAACGGGCAGTGGTTCGCAGAAGGCCTTGATGGCATCCCTTCCGGATCTTTAACGCGACCCCACGCCATCCCTTGAGGCTGAGTCCCGGTGAAGTTTCTTTTCGTTTTATTTTTTTCGGCAAGGGGAGGCAATTTTGCATAAACTGTAAAAGCAATGAAGACCCCCCTCCCCCTCCCCCAGTCTGAACCGGGCGCAGTGGAAGCCGCGGGACATCCCGAAACTTCGCATCGCTAAATAGAAATAACAAACTGGCCTACCAGAGGCTTAGCTGCCCCTCCTCTGTTACGCAGCTCGGTATAGTCGGTTTATGTGTCTGCAGAAGATGGTGTGGCCAGATGCAATAGTTATACTTCAGCGGGAAGAAAGGCTGCGCGGAAAATTGCGCCCTATGAAACAGTTCTCGGAGCATTTGTCGTAATATCTGTTTTTATTTTTCGGCAGAAGCTAATGAGCAAGATGGTACGACTGATACCCCGTATGAATGATGATCAAGGCATTCAGGCTTGAAAACTGGGCAGTGCATCGCTCACGAGTACATGTCCGAGTTGTGTTGTTCTACTGCCCTAGTTCGGAACCTCCAAAGTCGCCACAAAAGATGTGCATTTTGTCTATCTCTAGCTGCTTTCCGCAGAAACCCACCTAAACTCAACCCACCTCCCTCTCTAGAACAGCAAAAGACCAAACAGCTGATATGTCACGTCCGGCGTCGCACATTCCGCACAATCCTCAAACAACCATGTACCATCGGTGAAACAAGTTTGCTGTACCTGCAGGCCCATCACACAAACCGGGCCCGGCTCCAATTTAACCGAACGCGACGCAAGTGCACTCCAGAGAGTCCTCCTTTTTCAATGCCTCCAAGCTTCGACGGCGAGTCGCACAACATAAACTCACAAAAAACACTCAAACGAAGAAAAACAAAGCAATCAAACCATGCGGCTCCAGCGAGCTAGTCTTACACCACCACCAGCATCACCAGCAGGCGTTCGCCGCAGCGCACTCGGTAACAACCAAGGCGGCCGCTGGCCGAGTCTGCGGGCGGCCCGCGGTCGACTCGAGAGACAATCCAATTATAAACGCTGTGGCTCCGAATCAGTGGGAGCAGGAAGGGAGGAGCGTTGTATGTGTGTGTGCCTGGTTTGGTGATAAAAGACTAAAATAGAAAGAGTAAAAGAAGTACGTGCGCACCACCACAAAAAAAAAAGAAAAAAGAGGGGGGGGGTAGAGCGGTTAGATGAGGAGGAGAGGGCGGAGGACTCGGCCGTCAGCGGGGGCGCCAATTTAGAGCGTGCTGCTTGCGGCCGCCGCCGCTCGAGAGGAGGCGGGCAGGAGAGGCATGAGCGTCAATGAAAGGCGCAGCGCGCGGCGGATCTTTCGCCTCTGCGGCATCGGCTAGCGCCCGAGGGCGATATAGCGAGTACTGCCGTCGCTCCAGGCGCCGCCGATGCAAACTCAAGGCAACGGCGACAACGAGCCGCTGGGTTTCATTACGAGGGCCGGCTTGTACGCTTCCTCTTTACTTCCTCGCTCATCACGGCGCGATGAGGACCCGGCGTAATACGTCCCTTGTCTGCGCCCCAGTTCGCGGAGCCAGTTTACAAGTATCAGCTTCGCGCCCGCCTTTCCCTCGCGCGCTATGGTTCCGCCCTGTCGCATCTTTCCCTCTTTGTGTTCTTCCCGTTTGCTCCGCTCTCATCGCGTGTTCTTCCCCCCCGCTTCTCTGCTCGGGAAGAGCGCACCGTCACTTCCTTCCGGGGCTCGTCCGAGCTGCTGATGAAGCCCGTGTCAAAACAACAGCGTGCACGAACACACGTGCACGCACGTACACACGCGTATGCGTACGCGTCGTACATGCGAGGAACTGCTCGACGTGTCGGTCGCAACATAAAAATTACGTTCGAAGGACGCGTGTTTTTGCCGGCGCGCCTCCCTTTGGACAGCTGCCGTCGATGGTTTCGCGGTAACAGGGGCTCGCTTGTTCGACGTGCGCGGTTTTGACGCTCGAAGGTGCCAGTGCGGGATGCCAAAAACAAGTGAACAGCGAGGGCTTTCGTTTAAACTGCCGCGTCAGCTTCGCCTGCTGTTATAGACAGCCAGTCTGCGGGAACGCGCCTGCCTTCGCCTTAAGTGCTCGGTCATCATTAAACGTAAGCGCATGTTTGGAGGTGAGAGTTTGGGTTGATACACGCATCCAGACCAGCCTGCATTTTAACGCGACAGAGTTAAGGAGCTCGTGTCGCAGAAAATCCGGTGTCGTCGACGTCTTTGGCCGTGAGCGAAAAATGGCGCATCTCGGTGGACACCTGTGGACAACTGTGCGAACATTTTAGACCTATTACTGACTAATTGCCCAGATAGCGTTCAGCCCATTACGTACCTCCTTGAGATTAGTGATCACAAAACTATGCATGTCAACATCGACCTTAAAGCAATTAGGCGCCCAAAATACAATAAAACAATCCGCCTTTACAACAAAGGTAATTATGATATAATGAATGCCGAACTGACAACGTTTTTCGTAAGTTTTTCCTCAAGTTTTCATTCACGAAGTATTCATGAGAACTGGCTAGCATTTAAGAATAAACTTGATGCCCTAGTCAATGAATTCATTCCCCAAATAACTTTCCACGCTAATCCACACAAACCATGGTTTACTAAAAGTCTTAAAAGGTTGGAAAATAAAAAGAAACGCCTGTTCCGCTCAGCAAGAGCCCATGGAGCGCAAAGCGCATGGGCGAAGTACCGCGCTGCGGAAAAATCGTATCAATCTGCTATCCATAACGCCAAGCACAACTTTTTTCATCAAGACCTTCCTAATATGCTCAGCGATAACCCCAGGAAGTTCTGGCAAGCCGTTAACCCTCATCATGAACACACGATTACCCTCAAAGACGAATCAGGCATGGCTATGACCGACTCTGAGTGCGCTACTTTATTCAACGCAGCGTTCTCATCCGTCTTTACTAATGAAACCGATACGCATCTTCATACATCTAATTTACTCTTTGAGCATGCTATGCCGGTAGTCGCATTTTCCTCACTGGGTATTGCGTCCTTAATTAGAAACATGGAAATCTCATCTTCATCTGGTGTAGACAATATTAACTCGAAACTTCTAAAGAACACTAATGATATTTGTGCCGAGTTCTTATGCTTACTTTTTACCCAGTCACTCTCAACAGGACAACTACCGGACGATTGGAAAACTGGAAAGGTCGTTCCAGTCTACAAATCAGGTAACAAAGATTCGCCGTTAAATTACCGACCCATTTCCCTTACTAGTGTGCCCTGCAAACTAATGGAACACGTCATCTATACTCATATTATAAACTTCCTCGACTCGAACAATTTTTTCCATTCGTCTCAACACGGTTTTCGGAAAGGTTTTTCCTGTGAAACGCAGCTAGCCCTATTCATTCATGATTTACATGCTAATCTCGATTCTAACCTACAGACCGACGCCATTTTCCTGGATTTTGCAAAAGCATTTGACAAGGTACCTTATAAACGCTTAATCCTAAAACTTTCCCGTTTGAACTTGCCCCCCGACATAGTAAAATGGATAGAAGAATTCCTGACTAATCGCTCACAGTTTGTCGTTGTTAACAATCAAAATTCCAATCCGCTACCAGTAACATCAGGCGTCCCTCAAGGTTCTGTACTAGGCCCGCTTCTATTCCTAATTTATATTAATGACTTACCGACCAATGTGTGCTCTAATATTCGCATGTTTGCGGACGACTGCGTCATTTATCGCACAGTTACTAACGCCTCCGACCCAACATACCTTCAAGATGACCTAAACCGCATACAGGAATGGTGCGACCGTTGGCTAATGGAACTAAACCCTCATAAATGTAAACGTTTGTCCTTCCACCGCCGCCGTAACCCGCTTGATTTCCCATATGTAGTCGCTAACGTTCACCTGCAGTCCGTTTCATCATACAAATACCTAGGCGTCACACTGTGTAACAACTTATCATGGGCTACACACGTTACTAACGTCATTTCCTCGGCTAATAAAACTCTCGGATTCTTACGACGTCATCTTCGCCACGCCCCACAACAGGTAAAATTACTAGCATATAAAACTCTTGTCAGGTCAAAGTTAGATTACGCATCGCCAGTTTGGAACCCTCATCAAGTTTACCTTATCAATGCGCTCGAGTCACTTCAAAACAGAGCAGCCAGATTCATTCATTCCTCCTATTCGTACGATATCAGTGTAACATCTTTAAAAGCGGAATCCAGTTTTCACTTCGTCGTCGTATTTCTAGCCTCTGCCTATACCATACATTTTTCCATAGTTCGCTGCGCTGCGCTCCCTACATTGCCCCGCCAGCCGGCATATCCCACCACATTCGTCATCCTTTCCAAGTCTTTCGCCCCCGTGCCCGTACTGTTACCTGTGCCGCTTCTTTTTTTCACCGTGTTTCTGTAGACTGGAACGACCTCTCCAATGACATCGCTACCATCTCATGCCCATCCACATTCGCCGAAGCTGTTACCAACCATTTTTCAACATAACACTTGTTCATTTGACTGTATGTACCCACCCCTTATGTAATACCCCCAGTGGGTCTTTAAGGTATTAAAATGAAATGAAATGAAATTTTAACGCGATAGCCTTAAGGATTGATTGATTGATTGATTGATTGATTGATCGATTTTCCCTTCCCTTACGGCGCGATCCGGGTGTTCAGCGAGAAATGTGACAGGCGTCATTTCCTTTCCTTAAAAGCAATTGTTCATTTCATTTTCCTTGCCTTACGGCCCGGTTCGGGTGTCCACTGAGATATGTGAGACAGGCGCAGTTTCCTTAAATTGTCCAACGGGCCACGCGTCGCGCCGAACGGGCGATGGCGTTCCGTGCACTCCTCGGCGACACGCTGTCGCGTCTCACTCTTAAAGACGAAGCTTAAGCGTCCTCCAATTTTTTCCTCTATTTTGTTTATGGTATGGTATGGTATGTGGGGTTTAAGCTCCCCTAGCAACACATGGCCAGTGAGGGGAGCCGTTGTGGAGGGTTCCAGAATAATTTCGACCACCTCTAGTGCCTTAAAGTGTGCCCTAACATCGCATAGAACATGGACACCTTGCATTTTGCCTCCATCGAAACGCAGCCGCCGATGCTGAGATTGGACCAGCGTACGTGGTATCAGCAGCCGAGTGCTCTAACCACTGAGCCACCGCGGAGAGTCACAAAATGCTTGACGAGGCTACGCAAGGAATTCTATACATATTGCTGTTTCAGTGGCATCTAGTCTGTTGTACTCACGACTCAATATAGCTCATTACCAGTAGTGAAATAAAAAAATAAAACAGAGAGCGAAATGCACATCATGCGTTACGCAAGAGACGTGGGACCTCAGCCAGAGCTTCCTATAAGCCTCTTTTTCACCCGTGTATGTAACGCTACCCTCTCAATTCTCCTTTCTCTTTTACGCACTAGCGATTCGATGAAGCGCCTCATCAACCCCGTATCAGCATTAGCGTTTCGTATAAAGGCGACAGCAGCGCCGGGAACAAAGGATACAAATGCGGGACGCACCCTGTCCCTGCTGCTGTGGGTTCTATTCTGGGCAGAAGGCGTCATTCTGGCAGCGTGGCCATTCATCGAGGCCTAGGTATTGATCGCCCCCCAGGGTGAAGAGCCGGTGCCACAGTGTTACGAAACACGTGGTGCCATCCGGCTTCGCATCGCTGCTCCGGCCTCGCAGGTACGATGTAACAGAGGATAGTAATAAGAGCCACAACGCGAAAGAAACCGAAACAATAGGTTGCGAGAGGAGTTGAAGAAAGGATGGAAGCGGGAGAAGATTAAAACAGAGACAGAGAGAGAGAGAGAGAAACGCTATTCAATACGCGAGAAATACTGCGATGTGCCTTTGACCTCTCTTGTCCTATATGTATCCCATACTCCAACCCTTTCAAGCCGATATCAAGTGTCGCTTATGGGTCGCGTAAGCCTCTTTCAAGCCGCAGAGAACCTGTGGTCTCGACTGTGACCTTTGGAAACATGTATATGTACTGCCGGTCGCGGGGTCGTTGAGCGCCGTGGAACTGCTGAGAGATTTGCATGTGTGTTTGAAGCGCGGGGGTTATGGCCTTACGGGACTAATGCCTCACTGAACGTTTCTCGACGCTTTCAGCTGCCAATATAAAACCAAACAGCCACGCGCATCGAGACGTTCGAGGGAGGCGGTGACGTGTGGTACTACATAGCACAGGTCATTGCAGCCGTAGTATAGCGTCGTTAACTTGTACAGCGGCGAACAAGGGACTCTCGATGTCGAGCAGTATGAGACGCGAACTCTCGATCCTGTTTACCGATGATGAAGGCGCTGGCACGCCAGCAAACGCCCCGGGGAGGCACTTTCACTTGTTCCAAGGTTACTACAGGACTTGTCGGGCTAGTTGGTTGATCATAATGCAAAAAAGACTGCCAAGGTTACTGCCCGCCTAGTATACCCACGACAGGCGCGATAAACGCGCTAAGGCATCAAACCTGCAAGTTAAAGAGACACTGTATTCACTCGGGAGGGGATCGGGGGAGGAGGGTGATAAGAGAAAAGGGAGCGTCAAAGACGCTTATTCAAGTTACGCTCTCGATGCCTCGGAGGGTAAGAGGAGACCGATCCGCTCTCGACTCGATTCAGCTCAGCTCTCCCCCGCTTCTGTATGCGCTCGAACTGGGGGGGGGGGGGGGGGGGGGGGGGGGGATGGGGGGGGGGGGGAGCTGGGGGTCGATGATCGTCGGTGCATCGTTTGGAAAGCGCAAATAGCGCCCCGAGACTCCTCCGTCCTCTCAGTAAACCCCTTGAAGAAGTACGCGCACACAGCTGGTGCGACGAAGAAAAGATGGCACGAAGCGGCGACCGCACAGGTGCAAACACACAAACTTCCCCTGCGTCTTCGCTTCTTGGATCGATAGGTTTCTAGGCGCATGCACTGGCCCGCTTACTTTCACTGTATACGCCGCGGCACCTGAATACTTGAGTCAACGCCGTGGAAAGGTCTTATCCCGCCAGCAAGCACAGGCAAGCGATATGCTGAAACGCGCCAAATCCTGGTGCTTGTTACCGCGCGCTTATTACTTGTTTTCTTTTTGTGTGTGTGTGGAGTGGTTCCTTGTGCAAAGAAAGGCTACGTTTTCGAATATGCGACACTGAGGACAACGGCACCGCAGTAAAGTTTTCTTGCGCAAGCGGGAAATTAAAAAAAGAGAAACGTACAATCGCGAGTAAAAAAAAAAATCTTGTGACGTGCCACCGGAGCAGCTGACAGCAGCGCTTGGCGCTGCTGTTACGAACACGCCGATAACAATAGTGCCAAGTGTGTTCGCAAAGCACGGCGCTGCGCCAGCCGCGCGATGCAATTTACACCGGTGACGTCATTGTGTTAATCTTTTTTACTGACGACTGTACTGCCCTTGTTAAAAATATACAGCGCAAGGGTTTTTCTTCTGAACATTGCGGAGTGGCTTGTTTTCTATCGCCATCTTTCGAAACCTGTCGAGGGGGAGGAGAACTTTCCTCCTCATCCCTCGGAAGCTTTGCACTTCCAGATGTGCAAGAGCCCTCTGCCACACCTCTCAGAAGCAAACCCCTTCGGCTGCATACATTTGTGAAAGGCTGTACCTGCTAAAAAATTCACCTCTCGCTTTCAATTATGTTCCCGGCGGTGGTTTCGTCACACAGCGAAATACGGCTGGTTCAACTAAGCGCTTATGGTCGGCGTAGGGGGTCGTAACAGTTGCAGAAACAGAACAGCGAAAATAAATGACAAATATCAAACTACGATGGGCACTGTTTATTAGCCAGAGCGGCGTGCGCAATTCCGAGTAGACGCTGTTGGGAAAGCAGCGCCGCTCGTTTCTCGGCAGCCTCGCGGACAGACGCGGACATTGGAACACTGACGACGCACACTGCATGCAGTCTCCAATAATTAATTGCCCTTTTTCCAGCGCGCAGTTCACCTGTGACAATAGCGGAGCTTTTACAAAAGTTAATTTTGGAGTTTGGAGGCTATATTCGGCAACTCACAATAACTGTGTAGATGGGTGCGCTAGTTGGTAGGAAACTTTTGAAAGGCGTATACATGCCCGAAGCTATAGAGACAAGTGAGATGGACAGAAAACAACGAGCGCTATTAATTTTAAGCGCTGATTATACACTATTTTTTATTTTTGTGAAACCGAGTTACACCGACTTTGGATTCGTAAATATCGATCGCAAACTGAGCAACGCATGCTTCGCAACACACGATATGCGTCTCATAGACTATCGCGGACAACCGCAAACAGCCAGACTACCGGATGCATATTGCCCGCTGCAAATATTCCTACATTGCCTTGGAAGAAGTTTTCTGCAACAATTCAACCAATGCAGTTTGTCCTCTCTAGAATAAGCTAAGCTTTATCGGCTTCGGCTCGCGTACCTGAAGCGCTGATAGCCTTTCGCTGACGACATTCTGTCCCCGGCGCTGTATTTTTAATTAAGTCGATGCTATGTCCATTAAAGGAGCACACGTCGAGTTAGACGTACGAGCTTACCTTTCTTGTCTGCTCAGTGGCCGTCGAAGGGGGTCCAAATTTGCATGTGAAAGCGTACGAAATTATGCGCTCGTGTCCTAAACAGATAAGCTTAGTAAGATAAGGGAAACACGGAATGGCAAGACTGCGATGCGCGCTTTTTAGCTCTCATGCAAATGAGTGCCTGCCGTGAGTCACAGGGAGCAGACTGCAGTAGACTAACGAGGCGAACAGATGCACGTTCCATAGAAACTTCCTGCGACTTCTGAAATAGCTCTGCGATTTCATTGGATTGCTTCCGCCCGCAAAAAGTGCTCGCAGCGACAGAAGCTTAAAGACACGGTAGAAGGCGTCTGTTGGCATAAATGACGCTTTGTAATTTTGCAACCATCGGTGAGCTCTAAAAGATTGTTCCTGTGTAAAAAGGCTTTCATAAACATTATAAATGCGTGAGATAGCACCTGACAGCGCTCTCTTCTTTCACAGCGAAAGCAAAATGCACAAAGTAAACAGAAAAAATGTGATTCAGCCCTGAGCGTCAAGCGTAACTGGCCAAGTGTATTTATTTTATTTTTTTGTCGTGCAGTTAAAACAGCCTGAACAGAACGCGGTACTTGTCGTGCATCGCGTTCGGCACTTGTGCACTATTATACCTGTCAGGAACACAGCGAAGTAAACTTCCTTATCTCGTAGATATAAAGTTACTGATACGACCTCGCATGTCCGCGCCAGGACTCCTGTCGTTGCATGTATAACTTAACTACTGCGAAACCTATTTTATTCCATTTCTGAATTTCCCACCCGTCGTCATTGGCAGCATATATGCCATGCCCCACTCTCGCAGGGCTTTGTCTATGTAAAGAAGACGAAACGAGAGCTTTGGCATAGCCTCAGTCAAAGGGAGATCATAATTAATTACAGGCGCTAGTCCCCAATGGGGAGGCGAGTTATCAGTGCTGTTTTGTTCGTGAAGTGACTGACGAAATGATAACGTAATGCATAAAGAGCTTATGACAGCTGCTCTGGTAGTGACGGTGGTTTCATAATTAAACAGCCGCCGCGGTGGCTGAGTGGTTATGGCGCTCGGCTGCTGGCCCGAAAGACGCGGGTTCGATCCCGGCCGCGGCGGTAGAATTTCGATGGAGGCGAAATTCTAGAGGCCCGCGTACTGTGCGATGTCAGTGCACGTTAAAGAACCCCAGATGGTCGAAATTCCCGCAGCCCTTCACTACGGCGTCTCTCATAGCTTGAGTCGCTTTTGGACGTCAAACCCCCATGAACCATGAACCATGAACCATAATTAAACATCCAATTACGAGAATGCGCATTATTGTGCTTGGTCACTGCATTCGTTGCCTGTGCAGGCTGTTTCCGTTTCTTGTATCATGATTATCCCTGCCTTCGCGATCAGGGAAAGTGCGCGCACAAAGCCGTAACCGGCTATGCAGTCCATTGCCTGCTGAATTCAAGATTCGATGCATGTGTTCCGTGACGTTGTCGACCGCAATGGGCAGGTTTCGGGGGCAAATTGTCCTTCGTATAATTGTCCTCTCATACGACGTCGACAACGAAAGGCTCCAGTTGCCAGCGCAGACGATCTAGTGTTCTTACACCTGGGCGATCAGGCGTTTGGCGCCATCTTGTTGCGACCGCGCGCACTACACGACGCTGACGAAAATCACGCGAGCCGCGAGGCAGGGGCTTCGTGCACTGACCACGTGATGGAGGAGGACATGCCCCACCTGACCGTACGAGAAAAGCATCAGAAGGGACGACACCGACGACTACACGAAACGGAGAACGAAGCTAAGACAGCCAACGCTGTAAATACTGAAAGCAATAGGTTTCGGGCTCGTTATGTAATGTACGGGCCCCTGTTGATTGCTTCAATTCTGTCAAACAGCACGTAATAAGATTTCGTTTGCTTCATTTCATTATTATAGGGGTAGCGCTTAACTTCAGGACGGACAAAACGGACGATATAACACTAGAAACCGAGCGCATACTATCAACTCGTGCCTCGTGTTGTATCGTCCGATTTGTCCGTTCTGAAAGTAAGCGCTACCCCTAAAATAATGAACGGCCAACTAGCCCCTTTGAAAGCACTGTTGACGTTCATTTTAAACTCCGCAGCCACTGATCTCTGCTTATAGAAGGCTTCTGTTCGACGCTGTTCCGTTGCTGTGGCCACAGCCTCGCGCACGGCTGTCTGGTGTCTGTGCGCTTGACCCGGAAGTCGGGAGTCTGCTACGTTACTCACGCTGAATGCTATCGTTTGTCCCTCGTTATATTATAAACACCGCACTTGAAGTTAACGCAGCACATTTCACGAGTCTTAATAAGAGGCACGAATCTACACGTTACGGGTCATTACGAAGCGGGAGATTTTCTGAGGAAAAACCGCATTTGATTTCTTACTTTTTTTTGACGAAGGAGGGTCACGAAACGCATCTCCGCCGTCTCCTAGCCGTCCCTCCCAGGGTTACTCACAGATCCGTCCGTGTGGATTACTCTTACTGTCATAAACTGTGGTCAACCCATGCAAAAGGGTAAAAAGGAACCGGAGCTCACACGTTTTTACCGCGGTGCAGAAAACTACTTTTTTGGATGAAGTTCAATTTCAAAGCATATTTCCGCAGCAACTGATATTACGATTGCATCAGTACTAAACAACTAATTATGCTTGTCGCATGTGCATGCAGACTTTGTGGCTTTCAAATAAAGCATAAATTATTACAATTGATTAAAGAGTGATCGATTTGAGTAGGTCCGGTTCTCAAGCCCTGTTTGTCGCTACAATCGGTCTCCTTTGCCTCCGTGACGCCGTTAGCTCATTGCAAGTCTTTCGCTGAGTGATTAATAATGAGCGCTGCGAACAAGCCGATGACTCATACATGCAATAAACACAGTCACTTGTTTATGCTACGCACAGCAAGCGAAGTGTCCGGGCAGAATAACTCCCTTTCCTTTTCTTGTTTTATAGCGGCCACCATGCCCCGTATCCCTTTAATTGGACGCCTGCTTACAAGCAGGCTTTCCGTACGTCCTGTTAACCCTTTGTATCGGAAAGCAAAGTCGGCATTGCGTAAAGGCGCAGTTTAGATTCCTTGCGACCGTTCGGTTAAAACAAGACGCCGCAAAACAATTTATGCAGAGTTTGTTTGTGCCGAGTGCTTTTTTCATTTGTCTCATTTTTGAGGCTCACGACCTATCGCTAGTACCGGTTGGAATTTAAGCCCAGAAAACCGCGTAACAGGCGACAAAATAATAACGCTGCATAAACATGACTTAAGTGTCCACGGTGTTAACCATGTCATGTGAATTACATAAAATTTCATCCCAGTATGACAAGCGGAACATCTCCAGAAATGCCTTCTCTGCTAAGCTTGCGAAGTTTACTGCACAAGCAGGCATTTCTTGACGTAACATTAAAAATACCGGTGCAACCTCAGCGCAAGATTAGTAGCTTGAAGCGCATTAGACAAACACTCTCTACTCCATCTTGTAACTTCTTGTAGAGGAGTGGAAGCTATAAGCTGAATACCTTGACATCCGCCCCCTGAAAAAAGCACGGCAGCTCGGCAGAACATAAATGCAAAATAGGGCAGTTTTAGGAGGAAAGGATGACGCAGTATTAAACGTGAAATGCTTTTAGGCCCCGTTATTGGCGCACCGCGGCCACAACGCAGGGAGCACAATGTGGCGAACTTAAACTTTGTCGAGCAGCCTCTCTAGTCTTGTTGACAGTGCTTAAAAATCACGGACAGAAGACAGAAAACATGGAAGACGACGTCACAGGTGCTGATTAGAACACGTGTAAGACGGCGTCACAGGCGCTGATTAGAAAACATAGAAGACGACGTCACAGGCGCTGTGTTTCCTATCTTCTGTCTTTTGTTTTCTGTTTTCTGTCTTCTGTCTCTTTCTGTTTCTGTCTGCTTCTGTCTTTTGTTTTCTGTTTTCTGTCTTCTGTCCGTGTTTTTTAAGCGCTGTCAACAGGAATGAATCAGCACCAACTAGCCCGACAACTTGTTCTATTCAAGCCTCTCTAGAAAGAATAATACGGCGTTTACAGCGGCGGGTGGCTGTTTCAAACGCAGCCCCCGGCTTCTAGTAGACCCAGGTTGCTCTCCCCAAGCAGCCTCTCGCGATCAATCATTGATTTAACTGCCACCTCCCACGGTGCGTATGGTTTACTCACAATCCGGTGGGATTGCTGCGATGACGTCACAAGGTCACGTGGCCTAGGTAGCCCACCTAGATTGCGTCTGTGGGGATCTTCGCTCATACCGCCGCTCAGGATGACGACGAGGCCGGGTTTTACGCTGAAGAGGGCACTTAACGCTATCGCGGCAAAAAAAAAAAGGTAAAGTCTAGCGTCGAATTGTTTATACGTAATGAACTCAGCCAACGGAGCTAAGAAGAATGAAGAATGATAGCAAGCGAGGGCCGAAGTCGTTCACGCAAACTCCGGCTACTAATGATCCGAAGCATTTAATTACGGCCTCGGGCGAAACGGCATTCAATGACTCATCCTCCCCTGGGGACGAAGACTGAGCCGTTAGAAAGATGGCGTCGACGAGTCAGAAGAAGAAAAAAAAAGTACACGAAACGCGAGATGAACAACGAACAAAGGAAGATAGGCCAAGATGGACGGAGCGAATACGAGCGGCTCACGCTCGCACATTGGGCGTACAGGATGAAGGATGGCCTCGGGCATGTACGGACCCGAGGGTCGCCAAAGGGTCCCCGCGGAGGGTCACGGGTTCAGGGGCAAGTGGGCGACCGAAGCGCCATCTGTCGCCCGAAGGGCGAGCGACGGCGCGCTCGCTCGCTCGTCCGTCCCGGGCGTGCCTCGATATAAATAGCGGGCCAGGCGGGACCGTTCAAACAAAGACACGCTTTGTGCCCTTGCAGCACACCCAGCGCCCAAATCACTGCGCTGCTGCCTCCTTCTTTTCTTTTTGTCGCCGCCTTTCTCTGTGGGCTCTTTCTGCTCTTGCCGCGCCATCAATCGTCGCCCCACCAGCCAGCTCGGCGATTCCGCGGCGGCAGCGTTGGTGGCAGGTGGCTATCGATAACCCACCGAACTCGACAGGGCTCGGGGCGCTCGGATCGAGCTGCGTCGGCCCGGAAGAAAAGTGTCCGTTTGGCACGTGTGACGGCACGACGTTCTTGGAAGAGGAAGCAACAAAGTGCTTCCGAACGTAACTGCGGAAACCTAAACTGCCCGCGTGATGACTACAACCCAAAAAATAGCCTCCTTTACTTCGATCTGTTTAGCTTTTTGCTTGCTCCAGAGTTACGCTTTTTCATCCGTACAGGGAGCCAAGCGGTGCCGCTTAAAGCAGGCAAGGATGCCGTTTATGTATTCTCGCCTATTAAAATGATGAACATACCACAGGTTAAAGTTTTGCATGGTGACTGAGCACCGCCAGCCAAAGTCAACTTCGCAATATAGTTTCTAGATCCAATTTCCCTTCTTTCTGCGTGTCTTCTCGAGTTGTCTCTATATTGAAACCAATGTACCCTCTTTTCTGCGTGCGTGGCGTGTACTCTCTTTTCTGCGTGTCAGCGCCTTTGTTTCCCTGTCGTTTCAAGCTCTACTTTTTCTGCTGACTCTGGCGCCCTGGCCTATATTTTCCGTCCCTTCGTATCCACTTTGTTCCCTTAAATGGTAACCGCCATAGTAAGTACTTACATTTATTTATTCTCAACCAGAAAGTTGCTCGCAGTGAAGAAAATTACCTGGGCCTTTTCGATGTAACCAGTGCAGTGCACAACGGCAATATCCGCGCGAAGTTCAAGGGAGCTTCGCGACAAAATGAAAACGGCTGAGATCGAACTCGCGCTATTCTCAACGCATGCAGCTTCTCAAAGTTACCAAGAGGCCAAAGATGGCGCCACTGCCAATGAGGGTTCCTTAAGGAATTTCTCAGACACAATCGGAAAGCAGGCAATTGTGGACTTCTTATTTCTCTCAGCTAGTGATCGGAGGATAGCATGGATTCCGCTCACCAGTTTTAGCTTAACCTCAATTCGAGCTATTAAATATCTCATGTAATGCTGATTAATTAACAAAAATGGTGCCTCTAATGTCATATCCTCTCTAAATATTAACTCGTATTTGTGAATATGACCTAAATATCACAAGGTATGCTTTCCCGTTTTTCAGGATTTTCACTCGTGTTTGTACATCTATACGGTATTTTGTACATACACACTCCTGCAATAACCCCTGCAGGGGCTGCAGTATATACGTACAAATAAAATGTATTTCATGCAAGTAAGCGTTCGGCGCTGTGCGTATTTTGCCACCGACAAAGCACTTTCTGAGTGCCACACCTTAGCCTCATTATACGCGCTTTTCTGGAAACACTATAACCAGGCTAAGTACGATATCGCCACTACCGGGCAGTCCAGCAGTGAATGAGTGCCCGAATCTCCAGCTTTGCCTCTCGGCAGCCTAATACGAAACTTTGTGTCTGAATAACCTAAGGAAAAAAGCGCCTGTCCAAACAACACGCGTGTACAGAATGCAAGGACTTCCCGCGCTTTCGTGTCTCGCCGGGCGAACGGTTCTCCCATAGCTCAATAAAACGAAAGACCCTCGAGGCCTGAAATCAGGCCCCCCGCGCTTCGCGTCAACATTTTACGGAGCTCCATCGCCCAATCAAACACCGTCTTGCGCCGTATCGCAATAGGAAGCTTACATCGCAATAGGCAGCCCGCAGTGCCCCCTATTTCGCGAGTGGAAAACACGTAAAGCGCTGTACAAACGTGCAAAGTGCGGGAGAAGGGACGGGTATAGCGAACGACGAGTAGTCGACGAGTATAGCGAACGTGCGGCGGAATTATGGGCCGGATTTGCATGCCAACGAGGTCCGAAGCGCGATCGGCCGGACAGCGCCCCGGAAGTAACACGCCCCGATGTTCTCCCCGTCTTCGTCCCACCGACCTCTCCACTTTTATTTCTTTCTTCCTTTCATCCTCGGCGTAGCCACTGCAAAGCGGAACCCCGTATAGCCGTTTCCCCGAGAGGGCACACTTTCCTCTTTCTTCGCTCTCTCTCCCCCTTCACTCTCTCATGCCGGCCCTCGACGACGCGACGCGGGACGTGACCGCGGCTTCATCGAATATTCACAATGTATCCCCGCGACCTTGTCGCCCCCTGCGCAGTCCGAGGAGAGGGCCTTTCGACACCTGGAGCGTTGGCGCCTCGGCGAAATAGTCAGATGGGCGCGCAAGTCAAAGGGAACGGAACGGAGAAGGAAACTAAAACAATAAATATCGAAACAACTGCAGCGGATAGGGGAAAGCGTTGTCGGTGCCTCAATGCGCGGAAAAGCCAAGCGAATTCAGTCGGTGTTTGTCGAAGTGTAATATATAATATTACACCGGGTCGCGAGAGCAGCGGACTATACATTTCGAAACCAACGTTTCGTGCTCCGTGGGCGGATATTTTGTTTCTCGCAGCGAAAGCGCGAAATGGCATAGAAGAAAAAAATACATAGAATGGTAAAGAAAGCGGGATTTGAAAGAGGAGAAGAAAGAGAAAGCTTTGTTTTCATGACTCGCGATTGTTTTAAAATTCCGTCTTGTAAATGCTGGGTCTGCCCTCGGAAGTTCTCTAAGAATACGGAAGCGTACGGAGTCTAAGTTAGAAACAAAGACACAGCTTTAATAGGTTTTCTTTCCCAACGAGCGGCCAGGTACTGTTACGGACGCCGTAAAAGAAAAAGAATACATAAAATGCAGTGAAAAGGGGTTATTCGTTTTCAATGCGAAGGTGAGACCAGGTGTTTCAGACAGTGTAACGATTGTGGGTCGGAACGCAAGTTCGATAAAAGAATGTTGCTCCTGCTGAGTTGGAATTTTGTTTCAGGAAGAGCCCTGCTGAGAAAAAAACATGCAAGCTTTCTTTTTCTTCAAGTTTTGAATGTCCCTGAACGCCGCAAAATGAGGGTGGCAGTGTGGTTTGCATAGTCGCAATAAAATATTCACGATGGATAAGTACTCGTAGATTAATTTTTTTTATTCTTGTGCTTTTTTAGCCTCGCATGCGCAAGGCGTATTTTTCATTGCAGCTTTAGCTAGTATGACATCTAAGTTTTTGAACATCAGTTCATCGCTAGAGTGCATCGTTTTAAGCCTCTTATAATTCAAACCCATTCCAAGAATGTGACTTTTTCCTCACCGGCTTCATCTTCGGCGCTACGTTTTATACACCTACTATGTCTCGCCAACTTGCCGAACAGTCGACCCTTTTAAAATTCTGCGCTATCGGCTCCGCAACCTTCAGTATTCTAGCTTTGAAGATGTTCTTTGTGAAGTATATTGTTTTTTTTCTTCATGCACGTAGCTTTCCGGTAGCGCGATTCGCAGTCCGTGATCCGCTTTCGTGTCCCCCACTCCCTCGCGTTTTTTTAACATACTGAATGCAAAGCTATTTGTCTGAATGTCCTACGTTCGCAAGAACCGTATATTTGTCGGACAGAAGGCGTGTGCTCCAGATTTTTAGTCTTCCCGATAGAAAAAAAAACATAAATATCAATATAAAACATCAACGAAGATGGCAAATGCAACGCTGCATACCTTTAAGTTTTTAGCAGGCGATGAAGCCGCGCGAACAGGCGCAGGCAAAGAAAAATACAACTTGCGCTTCTAACTTTAAAGTTTCCGCACGATGACGTGGCAAGTCCATGCAATCAGCATTATGGTATGTATACGTTGTTGGGCGAGCTGTCGACTGAACGTAAGGAAGGAACACAGCGCATGTACATCTAATCAGAGCCGAAGCAGGAACATCCTGCGCGGTCATCACGTCCTGGAGAATTATTGAACAGAGGACGAAGGAGGGGACAGGAAGAACGCGAAAGCACAGCAGTGAACGGTCGCGCTCCACTGAGAGACACACGCCACACACCGCAGAGAGATATGAGAGTACTTCCTTAATATTGCAGCTAGAGCTGAACGAGCAGCCGGTATTGACTAGGGAACAAGGGTTTGGACGTTATAAGCATGCTCTACAAGCAGCCATATCTTAGTATTGCAAGAATTAAGCCTTTACCCATCATGCATCCTAACGGAAACACGTAAACAGGCGGAAACGTAAGGGAGTTTTTATGTATACACGGGGCATTTCGAGCAACAAAAAAAACGCAAACATCGATCAGTCGCTCCCCCACGCACACTCCTTTACGTCCCCGCCCGCGCGCTGTGAAACATGCAATGGGAAGAGAAAAAAAAACGCGCTCGTGGAACATGCACAGGCTCCTAGAGTACACCAACTTGTTTCCGAGAGTTCTGCCTCGCCTAGCCTAACTCATCTCTGCTAGCAACGTGGCCTCGTAAGGCGCTTACATGCTCCGACTATAGCATGCATGCAGAGGAGGCTTACTTCTCTTCAGACGGCCCAAACTAGGTGTGGGGGGAAAGGAGGAGGGGAAGGAGGGAACGAAGGAACGGACAAGGACCAAGCTTCTCTCACCGGCGCGATCACGAGCGCTCCGTTGTCGACGCGCCGTGAGGCGTAGCATTACAAGTTTCCCTAGGCTGAGCTCCCTGAGTGCTTACTCCTAACGCCGGTAGTACAGCATGCACCGACATAACATAGTATTCATGTATTCGGTGACAAAGCTAAGCGAGCAAGGCGCGAGGAGAGAGCACGAGAAATAAGGACGCAAACATTACAGGAGAGAGCATACAGAAAAAAAAAAAACACCCGGTGGTTTAGCATTGCTAACCACGAAACATTGTGCGAATTAAAGCGGGTTTTTGCAGGTGGACACCAACACCACGTACCTGAAAGCGTGATTGAGTGTTTCCTTTCCTTCCATGGCTACGGCGATAGTATGGCTCTTTCCTGCAGTGACCAGCGAAGCTGATCTGCTCGCGCCGCTGCTGGTTCGAAACCCAGTCGCGGCAGTATTTATTTCATTTCTCCAGGTTGGCCGAGATCACACTTATTCAAAGTATCGTCTATTAAGGCGAAAGCTTTTAATTGCTCATCCTCGCGACCCTGTCCGTCCTTCCGTTACGCTCTTCAGCAATTCGATATGAAATAAAAACTACTTGTGCACGATGGGATTCGAACCACCATCCTTCCGTTCCGCAGCCGAGCTTACTAACGACTACGCTACTTTCTGCCAACGCATATCTAATTCTCCTTATCTAGGACGCTGGAGAGTGTTTGCGGAAAGGCGTCGAATCAGACGGATGCCTCCCAAACGCTCTCCAGTGCAGTGTATCCAGCATTTGAGATTCACAAACGATTGTGTACTTAATCACCATATTAACCACGTATAAGTGACATAAAAGCAGCAACCCCGTGCGAAAGGCTTTCGCCGCGCCGCACTTTAGTTCAAGAAAGTGCCGTGCCGTGCCGTGCCCTGCCCTGCCCTGCCGTGCCGTGCCGTGCCGTGCCGTGCCGTGCCCTGCCCTGCCCTGCCCTGCCCTGCCCCGCACGCACGCCTGCCCGCCCGCCCGCCCGCCCGCTTTCCCGCCCTCCCTCTCTCTCTCCCTCCCTCCCTCCCTTTCACCCTCCCTCCCTCCCTCAATTTTTCCCCTCCATTTACCGCATCACGCGCCTAACTTCAGAGGCTTCACTACACACCGGCATTTCCCAGGTTAGGAGGCTATTAGTGCTTTATCCCTTCTCTAACGGCGCAGCTGAGCTACTCACTGAGCTATATGTACGGCAGTTACTGCCCCATTTCCTTTCCTCAAAAAAAAAGCTACTATTTTGTGCAGGCGAGATAAGTCTTACAGTGGGCTTTCGGCGACTGTTCCGCCTGAGTTCCGGCGTAAATTGTAACACATTTACTGAGCCTTTCATTTGTCCATAACCTAACATACACCAAGGCTTTTCTGTCCCCATAAACTCCAACTCTCCATAGGGCCCGCATCAGTTACAACGGCCAATTTAGTAATGAAAGCCCTGAAAGAAAAAGTGCTAGCCACCTTCATTCCTGCACCCAAAGTTTCTACCGCTACGTAGACGACGGCTTCTGCATTTTGGAGAAACAAGACGTCACACGCTTCCTGGACAGCCTAAATGCCCAGAATGCGCATATACAGTTCACCCTTGAACTTGAGAAAGACGGCTCTTTGCCATTCCTGGATGTACTGGTTCGCAGGGATGATGGCGCCCTCACCTTCTCGATCTATAGGAAGCCTACGCCTACAGGTCGCTACCTCAATTTTATGTCGTGTCATCCGGCTGGCCACAAGACGTCGGTGGTATCGGCTTTAATAACACGTGCCGTACGCATATGCTCAGATGAAAATTTATTGCAGAACGAGCTGAGGACGATTCACCGAGAACTGACTAATAACGGTTACCCTAGTCGCTTAGTCCACAATATTCAGAAGCGGATCTTGCAGCCGGAAACACAAAGCAACAAGACATTCCAGGCGCGTGCCGCCATTCCTTACGTGCAGGGAATCAGCGAAGCACTATCCCGCGTGTTTTCAAAATATGACATGCGCATTGCCCACATCCCGACCAGCAAGCTCCGTAACCAGCTCGTGAACGTGAAAGATAAACTGCCGATTGAAGCATTTCCAGGTGTCATCTACCAGATCCCATGTGCTGATTGCCCCCAGGTTTACGTTGGCGAAACAGGAAAGTTCTCCAGAAGGCTTAACGACCACAAACGTGACGTCAGAAATAATAATCACACGACGAACGCCATTGCCGAGCATGTGCAAGAGCATACTAATACGATTGACTGGGACCACGCCACTGTCATCGCGAAGGAAACGAACGTGTCATCTCGGCGGCTGATGGAATCTCTAATCATACAATCGACACCAGCTACCATGAACCGGGTGCAAGGAACCATGCCACCCATCTACGCACGCTCCTTGCGCCACGTGTTACGTATATAAGTCGCGACAATTTCTTGTACCGCTCATCAGTGATCAAGGAACCCGTACGAGGTTCCGAAACGTCTTTGAATTTCATGACATGGTCAGTGACCGCATTCCTTTTTCTTTACTATATAAACATAAATCCGATTTCATACCATTCCAAGTAGCCTTATAACGGTCTGCGCTTTATTTTTGTTTATAAAAACTGGAGTCTTCCAACGTCGCCTTCAAACTCCACTCGTGTTCCGCGGCCCTAATTAAATTGCTGCCCAATCGGAGCGGCACAAGCCAGAGCAGAGACAATCAAAGCACTGACGCTAAGCGCGGCCGTAATGAGAAATCCGGGTTGAAGTGGCCTTCCTTTCCTCCGACTGCGCAGCTCGGATCAATAGGCGACGCCGCAGAGATAGCGAGAAGTGCGCGTGCGGACAGCCTGCCCGTTCGCCGTTGTACGAGACGGGGCGGCAATGCGCTGACCGCCTCTTAAGGCCAGCTGGTGGACGCCTTTTCGAGAACGCGGACGAGATGACAACGACGCGTTCGCGAACAATGGAACCGAGCGCCGTGTGGCCTAACAAGCTTTAGCGATAACATTTCCGTGCCAGCTCGAAAGACGTTTGACGGTGACGCTTCGAAACTGAACAGGAAGCGCACATGGCCCGGCGTAATAACGAAAAAAAATGAAAAAAGAGAAGAGATTGAAATAGGAATCGAGATGAATGAAGAAGCTTTGTGCATCACCGTGTTAGCCCTGTCTCCATCAGTGTCCATTAGGTTCTTCTTTTTTTTTAAGCAGTGCAACTTTAACAGTGTGTATTGGTACCAGCTAGACCATACAGTCCATAACCTTGCTGAACAAACGGGAAGATCGTTTGCTTTCTATTTTAACGCGATAGCCTTAAGGCTATCGTTGTGCAGAAAATCTGTCGTCGTCTTCGGGAAAAATCCCTGTAGAAGCATCCTGGCTGGTGGGAAACCCTAGGTCCCGTGACTTCCAGGCGTCAATACAACCCGCCCACCGGGTTGTGAGCATGACCACCGTGGTAGGTGGCAGTTAAACTAACGACTGGTCGTGAGAAGTTGCCCTGCAGGAGCAACCTGGTTCGCACAAGCCTCACCCATGGCAGCACCTGCCATCGCTTAACCGCTGAACCACCGCTCCAGGAGTGGTATGAGGACTCCCTGGGATCTGTGAATGCAAAGTCGAGAATGACCATACATGGGAGTTATAACCCAATAAAGCTATCGTGTGGTACCCTTACGGCGGAGCTTAAATGTCCCCTCCAGTTTTTCGCAACGCTAGCTGTGAGTGGGACGTTGGGCTCAACCTTGTAGTCAGGCGAGATGTGAAGCCGCGTTCCTTCATGACGTCAACACCACATGACGTGTAGCTCGTGAGTGCGCCGTCGCTCAGTAGCTCGCAACGAGAGTTGTTTGACCCGAGGCAGTACCCGGAAGAAGAACTTCGCGAACGTCGCCGTTAATGTGAGCGTAAGCGGTGACCGAACCAACGGCGCAAAGACCAGAAGGTGAGTGCCCGCGAAGCCGAATCAACAGCGCGAAAGGAGTTAATCAAGAGGGTGCTGTTCGTGTGTTTGAGCGTTGATTGAGCGCCAATCAATTCGGGTTTGTGCAAGGTCATGCTCCGAATATCGGGACTAGCTGCACGATCTACTGCCTTCAGCAGCACCCAGGGAGGCGCGGTGAAGCGACGAGCTAGTTCTGAAGTTTGCAACACCTATAATGGCAACCGGAATTTCGTTTTGTATTTGCAGAATGTGAGTGACCAGCGAGAAGGCCAGAGGAATAGCTATTCTTATCTCATGGTTGCGAGACACCTGCCTCGTCGTGGCAAGGTGAACGGTACAGTCAACTTCCATTCAGTCACTACATAGGGAAGATGATGCTAAAAGCGGACAAAATGACTTTATCGAGCATGGGCCACAACGTACTTATAACCGCTAAAGCGATAAGCGGCGAGCTTGAATAAGCCTATCTTATTCACAACTTTTACTGCATTTAAGGGGCAGAGCTGACAAAATCTGCAAACGATACGCGCGCAGTTATCACGCGGTACTATTCGCTGGGACCGGGAAAGAGCACTTGTACGGTGCTCTTCCGTTCTGTTAGTCTTAAATAAAACTGGCTCTGAACTCCCAAACACAAACGGAAAGGACAGAATGAGGGCGAGTTAAAAAATGAATCAAGGATGTCCAGTGAGGACGTGCCAAGGTTGCTACAGGATCCGCACTACTCGGCCATGCAGAAACCCCAGTGCCCGCGCTCGTATTCCCGGCAAAGGTTTGCGCACGGAGCACGCAACCGCTGCTGCTCGCGCCGCGAGACGCCGGCGCACGGCACCAGGGGCTCAACGCGCAGGTGGCACACTCGGGCCTCTCCGGCGGCGCACGCCAGAGACAGGCAGCCCAGCACTCGTGTGTAACGCAACACAGGACTCTCCTGCACTCTCGCACTAAACACGCGCCAGCACGCAACCGCGCTCGCGAACACGCACACGCGAGGCACGCAAACTCGGCGAGCGAGCGAGAGGGGGCGCTGGAAGCGAGTGCGGCTTCCGCGAGCTCGGGCCCTGTGAGAAAGAGGAGGACTGCTACAACGGCGTGCCGGGCTCGAAGACACGGGAGCGGGCAATGCAATCACGTAGTTACTGGTGCACTGGGAAATCAACGTTTTGTGCGTCGGCGGAAGCAATCGACTGCGGCAGCGTTTCCGTGACTCCGCTGGTGGAAGCCGGGTATAGTAGTGTGTGGGTTAGGGCCTGCTTACGCAAGCAGTGTTGCTTGGGTGGCTAAGGTGCGGTGCAGTAGCGCTGCTTCGCGTAGCTGGCGTTAGGTCTGCGGCGAGTTATGGCCCCAGTAAGGAAACTGGCCAAAGAGAGGAGTCATGACAAGCATGCTGGAGCACACTGCGCACACTGTTGGGACATATCGTATAAGGCAGTGCTTTTTTTTTCTTATAAAGGGTACACGTTACTTTCTGCAGTTCTCCAAACGTAGAAAGTGAGCCTAAAGTCGCGCCCAGCGCTGGAACTCTCCGCTGAACGCATTTTACCTCGTGCTCATTAGCCGCTGCACGTTGGGCAAGGTTCTGGCCCGGACAGTGCCCAACCAGTGGTGTCCATTAATCATTTACCTGCTCCTGCATATGCCATAAGACTTGCGCCGGCCGTAGGCAAGACGTGCTCTTAGGCGGCAACGACTAAATCTCTACCAGCTCCTGCTGAATTTCGTCAGTGTCGTCTGAACAGACTTTTAAATGTCACAATGAACCTCGCCATAATCACCAAAGAAGCCATGATATCACTGGTAGAGCCGAAGGCCAATACCCTGAGAGCCATCCATTCCAAAGCCAATTCATTGCCCTTCCAGGAGTAGTACCTAGCACTGCCCTTGGCGGGAGCGTATTCATGGCACTCAGGAGGACAACGCATTTGAAAATGGCGAGGAGCAAGCAATACAAGAGTAAAATGGATATCGACCCTTGTTGAAAACCTATGGTCATGTCGAGCCTACGGATCTTCTCTTGCGCTTGAGAATAAGGAGTTGTTTATTTTCTTTATTTCCGCGCATTTATTCAGCCGAAGAAAATCGGTCACTAAAATCAAGCACAACTATATATGACAGAGAATTAACTCCAAACTTGGCCTCGGTGGCAGCGCGCTAGCGCGAGTCCAGCGCATGGATTACATGGACGTCTGAAAAGACCGCCACGAAAACACCCAGTAAAGCCGCCGGAAGAAGAAAGGCCCAATGGCAGCCGCTCTACATTCCTAAGTTAATAAAACAAAAATGTAAGGGGAAGTCAAGTGAAGACCCAGTCACTGAGTGCGCGTGGTATTCTGTTAAAGCAAAGAATGATTCCGATTTGCCCTCGCGCTCTGACGACGATTGAGCGGGAGACTATAAGGAAACGACAGCCGGCGAGTGCCCGATCGCGGCCCCGAGAGCAGCGCTCAGTGGCCGGCCAGCCGACGATTAGAATCCGGGCAGCGAACAAAGGGTGGAATCGAAGACGACGCCAGCGCCAGACAAACACTGAGCCCCTAAAGACACGCGTTCTCTGCGGACAACACTAAGCCTGGTTCCCATTTATTCGAGCAAAATGACAAAGAAGAAAGCAGCGAAGACCGTGGGGAGGGAGGTGAGGGGGGGGGAGGGGGGAGGAAAGAAAAGTCAGAAGCGTTAAAAGGAAAATGGAGCGACACGTCCGGAAAGATTAGAAAAATGGCCGGGGACCAATAGGGAGGACAACGAGACTATGAATCGCCAGCGTGGATGCTTTTTTTTCCCTTTTTTTGCCCCACTTTGTTTCGCACTCGTAGCACTCTCTACACTCTGTCTATCGACTTTTTTTCACCGGAACTGAGCTCCCTAAACCCAGAGCAGTGACGGCACCGGATCTTGCTATTGGGGGAAGCTTGGTTTCCTTTCTGTGTCCGAAGCCTCTTTCCTCCCTCATGGCCACTTTATTTCCTCAATGAGATAGACAGAGCGAGCTGGTTGGTGGAATTCGAATACAAAAAAGTCAAACGCCCCGGCTGCGCGACTTCTGGAACATAGTAGTAAAAAAAAATGTACAGAAAAAACACTAAAAGAAGTCCTGGATGAAGAAGAATGGGAAGCCTGACTCAATTTGCAGGAAGCGAGTAAAGAAAGAAAAAAACGGCCCAAGCGCCAAACTTGCCAAGGTTGTCACCTCTTCCCTCCCGTATTGCACTCCAGTCTCATAGATATCTTTTTTTGTTTTCTGTTCTTCCTCGGTCTTCTTTCTTTCTCTACCTCTTCATTTTCTCCGGCACAGGGGAGGGGGGAATCGATCTGTATATTGTCTATGGTGAATTACCCGGACGACGACGGTCCACTGGATTCAGTTTCTGTGTTGAAAATGGTTGTTTCCCCTCGCCTCGCTTTCTTCCTTTATTGTTTTCACTTGAAACTCTTTCGCTCTCTTCTTTTCCCATCTTATGTTCTTTCTTTTCGTGCGCGTCCTTCTTACCGCTTCGACGCACTGCTGCCTCCGCTTCGGATGGATGGAGCTCACTCTCATTTTTCCCGTCGAAGAATTAGGCGCTGCAGGCCCCTCATTGGGCGCACAAATGGAAGGAAGAGCGATGGTTTCACGCGGCCTCAGTTTGCTTACTTCACTGCCTGATGACCATAGACTCGGTTAAGGATACGGCTGTCTCTTCTTTCCAATGGCTCATTATGCCCCTAAGCGTTCGTTCGTCATTTTGTGTGCACCAGACTTAGGAATCGTTAACGATTAAAGAATAAAAGAGAAAGAAAAAATGGCCTGTGTGCGTATGTGTGCGGGAAGGGGAGGGGGTGAACTTGCTTGTTATTCACGGCTTCTCGAAGTTTTGAGCCTTTCGAGCGTTGCTAATGTGATTTCTCCGTTTTCGAACTTGAACTTGCTTTGCCGCAGTTTTCGCCGTATTTAAAACGCGATTAATTAAGAAGGAGTAAGCAATTCAGTCACGCAAGTGTGTAATTCAGGCACGAGTAATAATTATGTTCCCGCGTAATGCACTTTTTGGAGATATTTTTTTTTAATAGCTCGTGCAGACGCGGCGATCGGTTCGCGGCGAGCACTCTATTGGCTAAATACTAAAAATATAGAAAAGCCGCGGTGCATCACAGTCGTAATCGCCGCGGCCATATCGCCACCGCAGAAAAAATACCTTTTCCAGTTTTCTCCTAGAATCCCCGTTTTGTGCCAACCACTCCCTAAACTCAGCCTTATTCTAACCATTTGCACGTTTACCCTAAGCCTCATCCCTAACTTCATCACTGTTCCAGATTGTGTGACGCCCTTCAATGTGTTTTTTGTGTGCCGAATTCATTATTTTTTTTTTCAACAGACCTGCCTGCGAGACTGAATTCGATGCCAAACTGTGTAGCAGTCTTACCGTTACACCAGTCGTCTGCTCTGCCAGAGTTTACTTCTTCTCTTAACCTGAAATTCACAGAAAGCAACCAGCATAAGGCTCCAGTAATTCTAACATACTTTCCGCGCCAAATTTAAAGCACCGGAGTATGGTTGGCTGACGGCTGATGAGGGCTTAACGTCCGAAAGCGACTCAGGCTATGAGGGACTCCGTATAGTAAAGGGCTCCGGGAATTTCGACCACCTGAGGTTTTTTCTTTAATGTGCACCAACATCGCACAGTGCACGGGCCTCCAGAATTCGGCCTCCATCGAAATGGGACCGCCGCAGCCCGGATCGCATCCGCGTCTTTCGGGTCAGGAGCCGAGCACCATAATAACCACTGAGCCACCGCGGCGGAAAATCTCCGGAATATATTTCCATGACTGGTCGCTCAGGTGTACGGTGATTTACGGCTTGTCATGGCAGCACCGCTTAATAAGGCTTGCGCGTGATGTCGTAAGAATGACCGCACGAATTTTAGTGTGGACAAGCGCTCTCTATAGTACACCGTAACAACGGAAATAATCTGTTTTCCGCCACCAGCATCATTCCTTCTGGGCAGCAGACGCTCAAATCAGAGGCCACAAATTGCACTGTGCCCGCAGTATACTAATTAAAATGTCGCATCCCCAAAGCACGTGTGGCACGAGCTCCTTGACTCTGCTGTTAACACAAGCACCGAACATGCCTCCTGCAACGAAAAGACCCACATCTTATTGTTTCTCTACGTTACACCACCGCCCATTACCATGGCCCATAAAAAGGTACTACCTTGCAATAACGAGCCGCTTTCTCGCGGGGCGAGGGTAAATCGAGGCGAAAGTGCAAATAGTTTTATGTGCAAAGCTCACGCTATGCACGACGGTCTCTAAGCTTTCCATAACGCGCACCAATCCACGTCACTTCGCACGGTTAGCAAGACGGTCACTCCGTATTTGCCCACGTGACCGGAAAGCTGTGTTGACAGAGCACACAAGCCCTCGCTCCAACACCGCAAACGTACCGAACCAGTCTGCAAGTCTCTGGTTTCCTTTTTTATTGTTTTGTACGTAAATACAAAATAAAAACGTAAATACAAACGTAAATACATACAAACGTAAATAAATACAAAATGTTAATTAAAGCAATGCTCATAAATGAACCTTAAAGATAAAGACTTAACGTATACCTATCACTAGTGTATGTTTTGTAAATATTGCTATGGTCAAATTCTGGTTAATGTATGCTGTGTGTGTTTTGAAGAGCCAGTGCTTTGTAAAGATGTCTTAATATATTGTGTAAAAAATACTGAAAGTGTGTTCTATTATGTAATGCTCTTCTTGATTTTGTGTTAGCCAGTGGTGCCGCCTGTCATCCGGGTGGCGTGGCCTCGTCAGGCAATGTATGCCTTTTGCCACGTCACCCTGGACAACCTCTTCGTTGTCTGAAATAAATTCTGAATGAATGAATGAATGAAAAAATTCTGAATGAATGAATCTTTCGTGTTACTATTTCATCTCATCGTCACGGCCAGTAGCAGCAGTGTTGTTCTGGGAGCTGCTCTTGCTTCTTTTTGCTGCACTCGCTACAATTGTAATCGTCATCCACGATGCTCTTGAGCAGTTCCTCGACGAGATGCTTAAATGTCTCAGGGCTTTGCACCGGATTGTGTCATTTACTTTTGCGTCCTTCCCCGAGTTTGTTTACATCCGTAATTTCGGTTAACCCACAGGAGCGCTCATGTCTGACACACACACACACACTCAGAGAAGAGACGCGAAATATTTCACTCCACAACAGCAGAAGCAGCGTGGGGTCACGAATCGATCCCACTGAAGCGTGACCCACGAAGCACGCCAACTCCGCGGTCTACGGGCACGCAGCACGCGTTCACCACGCCTAGCTAGTAGTATACTCTTGCGTTGCGCAGCCCCCGCAGACACGCGCACAAAGAGAAAGAGAGAGAGAGTGGGGAGAAGGGGAGTTGCGAGAGGAAGGGTGTGAAGCGAAGAACAAGTAGCAGCAGCGGCAGCACAATAGCCCAGGCGCGCGACAAAGGTCACCGCAGCAGCAGCCGCCGCCTCATCATCATCTGCCTTGGAAAAAAATAAGACGCCCCGCGGACTTGGTTCGCAGCGTGGTGCCGAAATTAAAATCCGCGCCGTCATCGTGGCGCGAGTAGGAAAACGTCACCAACGTCGTAATCACTGAGCCCCGAAGGAGACTCAGACCTCCCTTCGAAATAAAGCTCGCGCCGCCCGCAGTACACCCGCAAAGGATGTAGTGTGCGTAGCACATACACGCCGTGCCAGCTGCTGCTGAGGCTAGCGCCGATGCGGCGCGCGTCTTTTATGTGCTCCGGTGGATATTCTCCGACTCTGAATTTTATTCTTTCTTTTCTCCCTCCTCTCTTTGGCGCGTCGAGGTGACCTCGTTTCCGCGAGTGAAGAAGACACGAGGCCATACGTAGTACGGCGCGTCTGCACTTCGCCGCTGCGACATCGACCCTCGCCGCTGAAGACGAGATAGGGGCTGCGTCGCCCGCCCTGCTTGCTCTACGCGGCTCGTAGTGGGGAAGGGGGGTGGAAGGGGGGCTTTAACAATTGGAGTCACGCGGTCGTGTTTTGCGGCAGGCTCCGCCGATGTCTCGGAACGTTTCGTTTTGACAAGACACGTCTGACGTGTCGTGACGAGCGCTCGAGTTTTTTTAATATCGACTGCATACGTCGCACATCGTCGAAAAAAAAAAAGAAACAGAGTTGAGAAAGAGGGAAGGAAACATCTTTATTTAATATATGAGGCGGAAACACGAGAGAAGCGAGTAGCGCCATTTAATCATTTTTGACGGGGAGCCGTGATTACTGCTATACACATTTAGCCATCAATGAACTGAGTCGAAAGAAAGAAAAATGTGAGCGAATTCGTGCCTATAGCTTGAGCTACGTCAGTGGCAGTGAGTAATGCAATAAAGGCACCCATTTCTGTCGAATGGGCGAATGGCGCGTGAATATTGCCTCAACCAGACAGAGCACACTTTCTCTACTTGTTCACAACAAACCGGGAACAGTTACAAATCTTTACCAAACGCCATAAGTCCAGACGATAGAGTATCTGAGCATTACCTGAAGGGAAATCTGGCGCCACCGTCCATGCTGCTTTCTTAACTAGCATTTCATCCACCGCATCCAGGAAGACGAGCTTTCTTATTTGGCTTGACTAGTGTGGGGTCAAAAACGTGGATGCTGCCTGTGAATCGGCAGCTGCTCTCCTGCACGAGCAGATGAAATTATTTAAATATAGTGCGCTTTTCACTTCTTCAATAAGTTTAACACAAGTGTTAGGGTGGCATAAAAACTTTCGCAGCATTTCTTTAGGGTTTTGCCGCGAGAAGCGACGTATTGTTACGGCTGAATTCAGATTTCGTGCCCAACAACAGCCAAGCCAAACACAAAACCTCAACTTTCCAGCATTCCTGCGCATTTTTGTGGTGGACAAAGTGCAGTGCTGCCTGCTTTCCCTCTAAGTAATATTGACAAACTCTATGGGCCTAGATCGATTGAGTAACTATAGGAATGCAGAGGCTGCAGAGATCGAGGCGCTACGAGGTATGTCCAGCACTTGAGTGATGTCAGCCACAAACTAGCGCTCATATGTCGGTATTTGAAGCGGCCTGAGGAGCCTAACTATCCCAAGAATAAGGAGAAAAACGCATGCTGTGTTATTCTTAGAGCTGGTCCCGAAGAAACCTCGGAGTTTTCTTCGGGCCTTGAGAGAGGTTTACGACTAAGCCATTGTCGATACAGCTCCCACGGGCCGAAAATGCGAGGTACCAGGGCACAGCGCCTACCTACAGGCGCCCGTTGGATATGTATGGTGGCTTCGCGGGGAATACAAAGGTGCGGACACCCAGTGTGTGTGTACATACCGCTCGCGAGACACGTCGGCGCATACGACGACAATGTATTCCCGGTAGAGAACAATGCGGTCGGCGTCGGGCAGCTAGGCGGCGCACTACCCACAGCAGCGTCATCTGCTGCCAGCAGCTTACGAAAACAATTAGCCGCCGCAGTAAAACACGAGGCAGGAAGAATGAGCTTCCGCTCGCACCACGAGACACGCAGGTACGTCGAGGCTTGCACGCGTGTACGTTGTAACTATTAAAACCTATTGGAAACACCTGTACGGCGTGTACACGTTGATGTCTTCCGCGTAAGCAGCAGCAAAGAAAAAAATAATTAATGTTCCATTCTTCCTTGAAACAACGCGGAAACACTGCTGCGCTGTGGACAGAAAAGAGGCGGATCGCGACGCGCGTCAACCTTCAAGACAGCGCCCAGGGTCATTCACTACCACCGACTGCTTGACAAGAGGCTGTTTCTCGACGCGGAAAAAGTTACGTGCGGATGGCATAGAATTTTCTCTACCCCATTCCCCCTCCTCAACTACTTCAAAGCCATTACGCTCACTCAGGCGCATGCAAGCAATCTGGACACACCTGACGTTTCGCACATCACTTAGGCAACTTCATGCTCATATTTTGGAGCAGGAAAGGTCAAGGTCACCGAACTTTAATCAGTTCAATATACTCTCCCGTTATGCAGGAGCTCTGGGTATTTTTGTTTTTTCGTATTGAGGCGGGCGTTTTTTGATGTCTGAAAATTAAACAACCCATGCAGCCTCCGCTACGAATACTCGCGTAACAAGCTTCCGTCGTTCTGAATCAAACCGCTGAGAGAAACGAGAAGCGGAACACGTTGAATAAGGTTAACAAACTGGTCTTGAAACGGAAAGCTACTGCGGCTTCATGCCCTCCTCCATTCTTTAACTGCCTCATTAACGTTAACAAATTAATCTAGTACAGGCCACTGCTATCTCCACTCCAGACGGACAACTGAAAGGAGCATTTTAGACAGTAAATCGAAACGCCGGCCAAGTTGCTACTTCGAGCGTGGGTGATGGCGCTGAAACTGGATGGTGAAACGGTGAGGGCAGGCCGGTAGTCACTGGCAATTATGATACCGACCACGGCAGCTAAAATATTTGACATCAACACGTTGAGACACTGAATCGTAGCGCGTTAAGTGGTAGAAATAAGCACGGGCCTCCCCCTTAATGGAGACAAAGCCACATATCGTAACAGCGCTGTCAGTGGTGGGAGGAGCCCTCAAAATTTTATTGCGAAGTGAATGCGGATCCCGCAGCTGCTTCCCTGCTTGGGACACATGGCGGTAACGCGGCGCAAAAGAAAGAAAGCACCAGGATTGCGCACGCCGCTTTATATAGTAAGTAATAGTAAGTGGTTTATTAAAGATAATAATAAAAAAGGAAGGAAAAGATTTTTGCTAACCCCAGCATCTGCCATCGCTACGGAAGCACCTTAGCTGGGGAAGCGGAAATAAAAAAATAGCAAGCATAATGAAGAAATGAAATTAAAGAGGTGAGGGGACAGGTAGGAAGGATAGAAGGGAGATGTAATATACACAAACTATTTACACATTAAGAAATGTGTCCAGGTTGCGTGCGATATCAGTTCATGATGAAGCAATAAAAACACACGCGCACAGCACCCTCATCACTACAGCTGAAATTGCGCGTCCAGCTGGTATTCTATACGCCGAGCATCTTCTTATTAAGTTTGCACCTGGTTGTGCAGGACATCAAAGCACTAGCAGAGAACAGATTGGGGGGGGGGGGGGGGGGATGGAGATGACTGTAACGAATTATTAAATAAACTGCGTGTTAGCGATTCGCCCACAGTGACGTATCTCTGTGCCTTGTCGACAGCGACACGACACAATCTACAGTCGTCTTCTCTTTTCAGTTCTGCAGCGAGACGTCAGCTCCATACGTCTGGGAGCGAACGAAGAAACATGGCTTTAGAGTAATGTGCGCGCCACTGCAAATCGTTCTTTCTCTATGTTATTTTCTTTCTTTCTTCCTTCCTTTCTATTTCTCTCTCTCCCAAACTGACGTGTTTCGATCCGAATAATACGCGAATAGGACGGTCGCCGATACGAAGGTCGAGCTAGACTAAAAACTAAAGACATATCCTTCATGAACGCGGAGACATGAAGCGAACAGCTCGAGGAAAACAAATTCACAGCGGCTGAATGGATAGTTTCTTTCTTGCGTTTCCGCCGGCGCAGCCGGGTTAATTTCTGAGCGGAAATGAAGGCGCATGTTTCAAGAAACCATCAGCAACAAGGACCTCGCGAAAGTCGTTCTCGCGTCGCGGAAATTCGCGGGAACAGCCCACAAGAAAGTGTAGGCGGCAAGCAGGAGTAAAAAAAAATGATTTTGTTTCATTTCATTACTTTCTTCAAACTGGGCTCTTGCAATTTCTAGCGGACGAAAAAAATTAACACCAAACAAACTTAGTTACCAGCAAAAGTGTGCGAAGAATAGGCACACTCTTCCCGTCCCGGAGACAGTGTGTTAAAGTGGGAGGTGCCGAATTGGGAACTCTGACGTGTGTACGGTGAAGGCCTCGGGAACAGACTGGGAGTTACAGCGCCAGTATCAAGGTGAAGCAGATTGTGAGACACGGTCTCTACCGTCCGCACCTATAGGTGCAGCGTCTTCAATAACGACACCAGGGAAACTAAACTCCGTAGAATTCACGTTATTTCGTTAAAAACGAGTGACGCAAGCTTCCCCTCTGTGTTGTAAAACATAGTTTGAAATGAACCCCAAGTTATTCATGAGCACAGAACATACGCAGCAACAAACGCTACAAACCCGGTTGTATTGAGTTCATGCTGCACTACGGTCTGAGCGGTGTACGTGAAAGGCGCATTTTGATACGGAGTATTGTAGAAAAAAAAAATGTTTAATTTAGTGACGCGGTGATAACTTGACGCCATATGAGGTGCATCACGAGAGTTGCCTTTAGCAGCTGAAAGCAAAGGAAGGAGAAGAGGAGAAAACAAAAACAAAAAACGTGACTGGCGAATAGGCAGTTACACGTAGTGTAGTTACACGCAATGCGTGTAAGCATGTTTAACTTAGCGTTTTCCCTCTGTGTCGCCGTCCCTTCCTCAATATTATTCGCGCTGTCATACAAGCTACATGTTTAAACGCCATCATCCGGTAGCATCACTTGCCCGGCCTCACTTCGCGCATGCAGTCAGAATTAAAATTAAATTTTCTGGTGCACGTCCTAAGCCCAATCCTCCACTCTCTTGCATATCCCCTGTGCTTTTCTTGATTCATTCATTCCACAGCGGCGAAGCGGCCTTAAACCCCTTCGCGCTGCCAAATCCAGTTGGGAGAACCCCAACGGAGCAGCTCGTTCGCGTCTCCCTTCCAAGAACAGGGCCGCAGCCTAAATTTCCACGAAGGCCGCGGCACGGGTATAAGCAACCCGCAGCGCGGCGCGCACGTCACCCGTCCCATATAATCTCTCGGGGATCTCTCGAAGCGCGCCCAGTGCCAACAACTCGAGGGGCGACCACCGGGCGCTGCCTGCCCCTCGGCAAGCTTTCAAGTCCAACCAGCTGCGCAGAGCGCAGCATGTGGCGTGCAATGCACTCGCCCCCAGGAGCGACCACCGCGGTTGGCGCATGTCTCTTCTTTTCCACCTCTTTCCATTTTCACATCTCCGTTCTGTCTCGCCTCGCGCGTAAAGATGCGCGTCACGAAACGAATTCCGAAACGAGGATCATTCTCTCTGAACGCCAACGCGCAACGGTTGAACAACAAATGAGGAGGTCAAAAAACAAGAACAGAGCGAGAAAGCGGCAGCGAAGAGAGCCTGCGGCTTCCCGCCAAGCTGTCGTCGGTAGCCGCCAGAAATAGAAGCGCCTCGGGCGCGACCCGAAGGATGCGCGGTGGCGTTCCTGCACAGGCGGTCTTCTCTCCTTGCCGAGTGCGCTTGGAAGTACTATACGCGCCGCTCGTGCAACGGAGGGTGCTGCGCTGTCAGGTCGCAGGGTTCGAGGGGGTGGCGCCCGTGAATTCCTCGCGAATGCCACCGCGCGCTGTTTATAAACAGCTCACTCGCCGTTCGCGCCTTCGGTGAGATATCCATCTACGGGCTCATTATCCGCCGGCAGCACAGCGCTCTAGGAGCGCTGGATAGATGCCTGGCGGACCTTCAGCAGCCGGGAGGGTCCGTGGCGTAGAAGAATGGAGACGCTAAGCGAGTTAAGGAAGCATTGATTCATACCAGCCGCCGCGAGAACGAAGAGAGACCGATGACTACGCGTGGAACTATACCGTTGCAGGACATGCGCGAGAGCGCATGATCTTCGCTGGCAACGGTTGAGTGGTTATTTTATCCACCATTGCTATTCAAGAAGGAGGAGCAACACCGCATTTGTGGCCTAGTGGTCTATAGGCGTTCGCTTAGGCTCCCGGAGGTGGTTCGTTCGAAAGCCACCGCCGTACACCCACCGGTAGGAATGGGTACAAGCGCGTCCCGGCGCCCGGCTTCCCCAGGAGCGTGCGCTTGGAGGAGGCTCCGCAATAATAATAATAGTAATTGGTTTTTTGGGGGAAAGGAAGTGGCGCAGTATCTGTCTCATATATCGTTGGACACCTGAACTGCGCCGTAGGGGAAAGGATAAAGGAGGGAGTGAGAGAAGAAAGGAAGAAAGGGGCACCGTAGTGGAGGGCTCCGGAATAATTTCGACCACCTGGGGATCTTTAACGTGCACCGACATCGCACAGCACAAAACCAGCTGCTTCCTTCCGGGGCAAACCCGGTTTCGAACACCTCAGTCTGCAAAGGTGTGTCGTGTTAGAGTGTGTTTGCACGGTGTTCTCACCGCGACGTAAAGAATTCAAGCTCGTACGTTCTGACCAGCGTGTCCCAGCAGACGTACAGGTTCAGCTGTCACTACTGAAAGCGATCCTCCGATGTTTAGAAAAGAAAACCTCAGAGTAATCCTGCGGTCTTGGGCAAGTCCGGATTTTTCCGGCTGCCTGACTTTGCGAGAAAGAAAAAAACACCTCTTCTTGTAGCAAATGCAAAGTGTCGCGTAATCACATGGTTACTTGCTCTTTTCCTTTTTTTTAATTTGCTGTTGAGGCAGTTTTACGACCCAGCCACGAGCCATAGCAAGTGGTGGTGTTCCCATAAGGGCAAGGAAAACTGGGCTAGTTGTTAAAAAAGAACACTGATTTCAGCGCGAGAAGACACGAAGAAGACAAATTACACTACAGAGTGCACCTAAGTAAAAAGATAATATTTTTAGAACGCTGTAGCGACATTACAAAACAAGAGACTTATAGTCTACAAACAAACAAAAAATGTTAGTTATATTGCAAATCGGCTTCGCATTTCCACGTCTATTTCTGGCGCCATCGTTATTCCAGCATCGTTTGCCGCAGCTTCCATCGTGAATGGAACAGCGCCGAAGATAACATCGGCGAGGCCATCAAGCCACTATTACGGCGTCTTGCGTATATATAATCGATGAGTTCATGCTAGGCCTAAAATAGGAAGCCCGGAACGGCCAAGTCGCAGTGGCTTACCAAAGGCGGCAAACATAATTACCATACGAGAAAGCGATGGGGGGGGGGGGGTCGCAAAATTTGCGACTCATTTTCGAATGCACGCAAGCTCGACTATACGAGCGTGGTTCCGATTACCGTGCCGACAGCGTGCCGTGCGCATTGAGAACCGAAACGGGAGAGAAGTACACAGAACGTTAATTCCCGATGAAAAGCTCTGCGGGATGTGGTATGAAAGACGGTCCCCGGAGAAGCTCATCAGTTGGGAAACCGGCGACCTAATTAGGGATAGAGGGATGGCAGTGAGGTCGCTAGAGTGTACGCGTAGCGCCTGGAGGGATCAAGACGGCGGTGGACTTCTGGTCTCTTGTGCACAGAGCTAAATTAGGGAAAGAAGGTAGGAAAACAGAGTCGTAATAAGCGAACGTTACCATCGTATCGAATCGATGAAAGTGAAAAAAAAGCACTTAAAAAGAGTACCTGCGAAGAACTCAACGTTGTTACGAACGAGCAAAAAACGGCCAGTCTCAGCATTCATCTCATCTTAGTTCGGTTCTCGAGGGAACAGATATTAAGAGTGGTTCAAGGGTATGTATGTCGCAGCATCTAATTTTTTTTTTTTCAAGTGGGCCGATGAGGGATAACTTACGCACCAGTAAATACACTAAGCTTAAAGTAAATATTCAGAAAGATCAAAACTATTACACGCTTACATGAATATTGCTAGCTGGAATCTGCAGCTTTCGCACGCTTCTGGGCTCTTCTGCGCACTGAGATAAAAAAAATTATTATAGTTTTGCTGTTGACCCTTTATTGCGTTTGTCTGACACGCACATTGTAACACCACTCAGAGCTGTGGAAATTTAAAACAGTTGACATGCTATCTCACTTAGAAAGATATAATGCATATAAAGATCAGGGTTGAAACTGTGCATGAGCACTGCAAACCTTATATTTTGTTGTGGATGGAATACGAGACCAACAAATTATAAGTGCCCCACATCCGGTTCACTGCGAATACGCGGCTGAACAAGCCACTCTTATTCAATTGGCTGCGTAATCCTTCGAACAAAATGCACAGGCTGAGATCTCTGCCGATGAACGACTGACCCTCCGACCTTATCATTAAGAGCTGAACTCCCTATTTGTTTGGTTTGGTTTGGTTTACGGGGGTTTAACGTCCCAAAGCGACTCAGGCTATGGGAGACGCCGTAGTGAAGGGTTCCGGGAATTTAGACCACCTGGGGTTCTTTAACGTGCACTGAGATCGCACAGTATACGGGCCTCTAGAATTTCGCCTCCATCGAAATTGGACCGCCGCGGCCGGGATCAATCCCTAATTGTTTAAAGACCAAAGTGTTCACGAAATTTCACCTACACTGGATCTGACGTCAAAGTTCAGTATACGACATGCGAGACAAAATTAACTGCGATATAATCGTTACTTCGTCGTTTTAATTCGCTAAGCCGCTAAAGCCAGCCTGCCTCAAGAGCCGGGAGGACAAGGAATGAAAAATCAGCGATTATATAGCAGTTTTTTTCATGCCTCACGTGACTAATATACCGAACTTCACCGTCAGCGCCATCGTTCGGTTGTTGGAACGGAAACCGAAGCAATGCGACAGCAGAAATTTGATTCAAGTTATCTAGTGATCGTAGGCGAATGCGCGTGGTGATTCACGTATACTAATTCCTTACGCATCTTTACAAAAAAAGAAAGATACAAGCATCCAAAATTCGATGTGCATGCCATTTTAAGTCCTATAGGACTTAGATCAAGGGAACGTGCTGTGCGTGCTCTGGCAAGTATTTTGTTTGAGGTATAGTTGTAAAATTGACATTACAGGCCTAAGCTACATCGATGGCGTAATACTTAACTTTTCTTCAAAAACAACTAATTCCGAAACAACTTATATAAAGGCTCTTAAGAACGAGGCTGAAAAGTCTTGAAACAGCTCTGGCGTCTGCGCTAAATGAAAGTACATCATCTTGCAGGCATTCCCATCAGTATTTCACTTTCAGGCAACACGCCCAAGACATTCTTGCCGCGAGGGTGCAAAACAGGCGCTCCTTACGCTGAAAAGCCGCTCACACTCACGCACGCACGCACACGCTCTAAAGCACGGCCGCATACAAACGAGAAAGTGGCGGGCGGCCGCACAATGCGTAATTTGCAGACAACGCGCGCACCGACATTTCCAGCGGGAGGCTTATCTTTCTCTGGCCTCCCTGCTGAAAATACTGTAGAAAAATAAATAAATTTAGAATGCGCGAGCGAAGGTGCCGGAAGTTTGCAAGCAAGCGGGAGGAGGCAGCGGGTGCTTTGCGGTGCAAGCTTTTGGGGCGATAACGCGGGGCAGCGTCGTCGCAACGACCGTGTCGACGCCGCGCGTGTAAGAAAATAAACAAACGCTTGCCGCGTTCGGCCCATCTCTCGGAACTGGGGCGAGGGCTGAAGAAAGAGGAACGAGACGAAAGGGCTCTCGAATAACAGCCGCCGACGTGCCACTGCGCGCAGCTTATATCACCTTGCGGCTGCTCCGAGAAATATATATATATATATATATATATATATATATATATATATATATATATATATATATATATATATATATATATATATATATATATATATATATATATATATATATATATATAAGAGAAGTGGGCACTTCTACAAAGACACTTTTATTTATCAACGTTTCGACCGCGGTGCGGTCTTCTTCAGGACTGTAGTGGTCTCGCGTCAGATATATATATATATATATATATATATATATATATATATATATATATATATATATATATATATATATATATATATATATATATATATATATATATATATATATATATATATGCGCGCTGGAGGGGGGGGGAGATATGGAGGGAAGAACGCCGACAGAAAAATACTTCCTGAAGACAGGCAGGCCTCTCTAGAGACTTTGGTCGCACGCGCGAGCTCAAAGAGCACACGCAAAATAAGATGCGCTGACTTTCAATATGTCCACAAGAAAAATGAAAAAAAAAAGAAAAACAGCGTAAGAGAACGAAGGAGCCACATCATGGGCGCTCAAAGCACCCGCGGAAAAGTGTGCGCTCACTTTCAATGTGTCCATAAAAAAATAAAAACACAAAATCAGCACAAGAGGACGATGGAGCCACATTTGGAGTCAACCTGAACACGTTTCGGTTATCTAACCTGCACTAAAAGAAGGCTAAAACCAGAAGAAAACGGGAACAAAGGAACAAAATAAGAACAAATATTGTGCGTACACATGCTCTTCAGGAACCGTACGACACTGTCACTTTCTATCGTGCAACAAAGGGTCTACAATTTACAAAGCTTGCCAGGATTCTTATTGATATGCGGCTGTAAGTGCAAGCAGACCTCAGTAACAAGTCTAGATGTACGCAGAAAGCCTGCGAAGTGTCATGGAAATGTTTTGCAGGACTACTCGCTTGGTTGTTGCAACTGAAGCTAAAATTTACTGCAGGTGATTGTTTGCGGATCGCAAGATTACACCCTCAGTGTTCACCATACGTAACCCATTATGACTGGCTTTATGTGCCTATTTCTAGCCTGGCGCATAGTTCAACGGTTGTTGCGCAGCGTTTCGCAAAAAAATTGGCTCGATATTCGAAATGAGAAGAGGAAAATAAAAAAATACCGAAAATTACGCGGAAAACCTTTGCAAGCCTTGAAGAAACGAGGCGCTCCGTATCTCTGTACAGGGTACATCTTTCATTTGCCGACCCATGCAATTCTTTCTCTGCCGTATAAGCCGGCATGACTACGTGTAATCAAACCAGTGAACAATGTCGTAAATAGATAGAAGACAGGAAGCATTTAAAGACTTTTTGTTTACTGATTTCAGGCGATGGAAAAAAGTTACAGCGTGGGTCAGATTCGGAAGTTTGCAGGGGTACGATGGCCGCAGCTTACACAGGACAGGGTTAATTGGAGAGACTTAATTGGGAGAGGCCTTTGTCCTGCAGTGGGCGTAGTCAGGCTGATGATGATCATGATTGTTCGTGAGAGAGAGAGAGAGAGACAGAAAAACGTTTAATGCATACAATGGTTGGGTGGGCCCTCATTCCAGAAGCCCATTGGCTTTGGCCGCTGCTCTTGGTCGGTTCACCAGCGAAAGCTGGTCCTCCGAATGTGAGCTGGACAGCGCCGCTTCCCAGTCCTCAGTTGTTGGGCTATTCATTCTTGGCATAGCTGGTTTTCTTCTGGCATGTCCTTACCATATGGTATAAGTCAGCCACTTCACCGCAGAAGGCGCACTACGTATCGTACAAATTCGGAAACACATCTTCTTGTTCTTCTTCTTCTTCTTCTTCTTCTACTTCTTCTTCTTCTTCTTCTTCATCATCGTCATCTTCTTCTTCTTCTTCTTCTTCTTCTTCTTCTTCTTCTTCTTCTTCTTCTTCTTCTTCTTCTTCTTCTTCTTCTTCTTCTTCTTCATCATCGTCATCATCATCATCATCATCTTCTTCTTCTTCTTCTTCAGCCCAGGTATATGGAAACACATTCTTCTTCTTCTTCCTCTTAAAACGTATATTGTCCTTACATCTTTCTCCTTGCTGTCTCACGCTTGCCCTCATCGCCAATAATATTGTGCAGCTTTAAATTTTCCGTCATAAAAATGCGCAGTCTACAGCTTCGGCTCTATAAACAGCAGTCTTCTTAGACAGAATAATGAAATCACGCTCTTCCAATCAAAGCCCGTTCAGAAATTTTTTTTTCGCTATTGGTCACTGGCTCAGTCGACGCTATCGCTGAGTTTCAGCCAATGTCACGAAGCGAGTGCCGCGCGTGGCAACACTTAAGTCTATGACGAGTGGAGAAAAGTAAAGAAAATGTTTGATCTGAATAAAATCATCATAATAGTTTATTCAAAGTCTCGCTCCAGTTGCAGTTTAACGTTTAATCAATTGCCACGTGCCGCGACCGCATCATTATGCCTTTGCACGCATCTGTCTTCCATAACGGACGAACATGACTCCGTCCCCTCTCCTGTGTTCCACCGAAATTTCCACGGAGAAATCAGATATCGGAGCGTATGCAGGATAAACCTGCGCTAAGTTCCGCGTTTTCGGCGGCCACAATTCAACAGCAGCGGATGCGAACGTTCACCACTATAGGTTAGTGAAACACATTCAGAATTTTATTATCGACGATCACCACTATAGCTTGGGGAAACATATGCAGAATTGATTACCTGCGGCTATAGAGCCCGCAGAGTAAATCAAGGCACAATGGCACATGTTAATGCTGCGCTTTCTGTGCATGCGCCTTGAAGAACACGAATACAGAAGGCACTATTTTGCTTTGGTCCCTCATCGATGTCGCCAAAAACCAACCAGCTGACACGAAGCGACACTGGCAAATAGACTGCCCGACATGGCAATATGCAAACAGCGGTCACTTAACTAGCGCACTGATATGCTCGCATTCATGGAAACGTTTATGCAAATGTGATCATTAGGCACGGGTGCGGCTGAATATACGTTTACAGCCTGTTTCAAAAGTAAAGAGTCCAGGAGGTTTGTTTTGAAGCCGTGAAAGTGGTTTGTATCACTGGCGACGCATGATGACCTACACAGCCTGTCCTAGAGGCAAATCCCTTGGCCCCTGGAGCCTGGACAAAGGCATTGCACGCAATAGGTTGAAAGATGCGCGCGAATCTAGCAGCAATTAAACCACCTCTCATTGGCTGTTCCATACGTATACAGCCAAACCCCGGGGATCGCAGTACAGTTGACCCTCTCTATAGCGAAGTTCAAGGGCCCCGGCGATCACTTCGTCGTCACTATAGCTTCGTTATAACCCGTTCTGACAGAGCTGCTTAGCGGAATCGTCATTCGTTTGTTATATCCATTATTTCGTTATAAATCGTTTAGTTATAATCAGGTTTGACTATATGTAAATGAAGATGTGTGTGTGTGTGTGTGTGTGTGTGTGTGTGTGTGTGTGTGTGTGTGTGTGTGTGTGTGTGTGTGTGTGTGTGTGTGTGTGTGTGTGTGTGTGTGTGTGTGTGTGTGTGTGTGTGTGTGTGTGTGTGTGTGTGTGTGTGTGTGTGTGTGTGTGTGTGTGTGTGTGTGTGTGTGTGTGTGTGTGTGTGTGTGTGTGTGTGTGTGCGCGCGCGCGTGTGTGCGTGCGTGCGTGCGTGCATATGCTGCTCTTCTCGCTCTGACACAATTTGTCTTCCAAACACCCCGCGTACGCTGAAGAAATTCCTGACACGTTACTGCAGTTATATTAAAGTGGCACAAACTAGAACGCGGCAACTATCAGACGATGCCGTTGTTACACGACGGCGATAGGAAGGGACAATCCGAATATCAACTTCGATGCGGCGTAACAAACAAAGAACATGCTTACGATTCGAATCTTCAGTGTCCGTGTAAAGCAATAAGCGTAGTTTAATTAATAATCACGTGAAATCTAGGTCTCCTTTTTGTTGTAGTTCACCGAGCTTCGCTTCGACTTTAGAGAGCGCCCGTGGCAGCGTGTATGGGCCATCTATTACGTTGTTGTCCCAAGCTCCTGCATGCCGAGATTTCCCGCTCTATCTTACGCGTCATCGGTCTGAGCAGGTTCACATTCTCGAACTGTCTCCCGGAATAGTTGGCAAAGAACGAAAGAATGACAAGAAAGAAAGAGAGTGCGAGAGAAGCGGTCTATTTAGTCGGCGCTCCTAGGAGAAGCTTTCACATCCGGGCGCAACGATCGGGAATTGCCGGACGGATGATCGGCAGGATGCTAGGCGGAGGCGATCCACGACCACCCCCGCACTTCTCGGGATTGAAGTTTAAAGTGAAGATAGCCTTCTTTCCGTGGAAGCAAGAAAGAAAACTGGCAGGCAGGCAACGCTGGAGCGCAGCGGGACCAATGCGAATGCACCACGCGCCTTCGCATTGCCAGCACCACTAGAACGTGCCCAACCACCTCCGACTCGAGAGAAGCGGTGCTGCTCTTGGCAGCATCCCCGCGGCGTGAGCCGCTTCCTTCCGTACGCCCTCCTCTCTCCTCCTGTCTGAGTCACGTGTCGCGCTGGCCTTGGCAGCAGCTGAACGTATGGGGAGGGGCGCGAGCGAGCACGCATATCGTGCGGCGCGGCAACAGCAGCAGCACGTACTACGCGCCATGCCCCACGGGGAACACCCGGCGTTCTTCGGCTGAGGAAAATAAAAGCGGTTGGGGGCAACAAGAAGCGGCGAAGACAGGCCGTGCGTTCGTTGTCGCTGCTCCGAGTCGATCGCGCATCGTTCCTCGAGTCTCTCCGGCGTGTTTTGGTTGTTTGCCGATGCCTTCCCTCTATCCTCTCCTCTTGAATGCGGGTCCTGTTTGAGCTGAGTGCATCAAGCACTCTCTATGACGCAATGCCTAGCGCCCTCTCGCATTGCATTTCCAGCCTGTGCATATCAACCAGCGTTTTTGTTTCTATTTCTGTCTAGAGCTTGCGTGGCTCGGGCTCTGTGCTTGCGATGAGCTGTCCTTGCTTAGCAAGAAGGTAGAAGTAGCCGCCAATGGCATTCGCAGTTTTCTTCTCTAAGAATGTGCGTAAACAAAACTTTTCAAAGTAGTTTTCTGATTTTGCACTCCACCTAAGAAGTCATCCTTTGGTTTAAAAAGCCTCGTACATCCTAGAACGAAGTCAGCAAGTATCGAAAGCCAAATCAAAGCGGATGTGTTTTTTAAAACATTACAATATGTGCAACCCGGAGTTGGGGTACCGAACAGGACAGCGGCCCATGTAATCATATGTAAAGAAAACATTCCAAAGAAATTTTCTCATTTGGCAGTGAACCTACGAAGGCGGCCGTTCTCTAACAGCTGTAGAGTACTTTTGAGTACAACACGAAAAAGAATTACGTCATTTAGAAGCTTATACGCATTTACAACGTCGCGAAAAATGTACGTTCTGATGCTTGGCATACACCCCCCCCCCCCCCCCAAAAAAAAAAAAAATGTCTAGGCGCTCAACCAGCTGCGTGTTTCTCTGAGTCGGAAAAGCTTTTTCGTGCAGTCCAACAAGCGGCCGCCTGCGATACATTTCATCGTAAATAGAGTCAGTCAAACTTGACAGCCTACACATATCTTCATATAAAGAACACGCTTCTGAAATGGCATGCTAAGCGAATCACGCACCTTAGCAGACGACAGCGCAGACGACCCCCCTGGCCGCCTCCGACTAGTGTTCCTATAAATGCTCCCGCAGGTCCCGTATACGGGAACACTACCTCCGATGTACGCGCGCCCTCTAGGCTTGCGAAACACGGTGTTGGTCTGTACACAGCGTTTCACTGAGTTATTTTTGTAACATGGCAGTCTGTGGTGTTGTGGCGGATATCCTACAGGAAACAGGGAAAGAAATTAAGCAAGATCTCTCCGAAGAAACTAATCTCTCGCCTAGAACGTACTGACGCTAACTGGTATACAGCCAAAGAACGCGCACACCACTGTGCAGATGAAAACAGCATCCGTGGTCCAATAGGAGCTACAAATCTGGAAAACAAAATTCAGCGCACACAGACGAAGGACACGGGAAGAGTACACACAAACGCTGAAATTTGTTTTCAAGGTGAACTACATCCGACTAGCACAACTCGCCATTCTTTATAAGTACAAATCTCGCAAACGAATACGATACAAATAAGCATTGGAGTAGTAAAATGTACGCTGGGCGAGTTGGTAGATTCACGCTGGCCAAACAGGTTAGTCGTGATTCAGCACACGTCCTCCCGCCACTTCCTTCCTTCCATTCCGTTTTTTTTGTGCTGTTTTTCCAGTCTGAAGCATTGCAGGTCCCATTCCATCCTTCCGGTACAAACTCGCTTGAGCAAAACCAGCCCGTATATTTTCACTCGCGATTGCTCGCGGCTGCAGAAGAACCGAAGGTAAAAAAAAAAAGCCGTGCGCCAGCAATCAAATTCTTTGGCACGTGGACATTGTGCGCGCACTAAAAGAAAAAAAAAAAGATTATTAGTCTAAAAGAGCAGAGCGAAATACAAAAAAAAAACGGGTAGAGAACCTCTTGTCACTTCGCCAAACAGGAGACAGCATGAGAAAAGCGTAAGCAAACAAGACCGAAATCGAGTTGGCGGTTTCGAACGAAAAACGCCGGCGGGACGATGTTACGGCACAATGCGCAGGCTACCCGCTGAAAGGCCCGAGGACACGGGAGGGGGGATTCGGTTCGATTGGTGCACAATGTGTGCGAGGAAAAAGGCTTTCACCACCACCCTGTCCAAGTGGAGAGCGACTTTCGGAAAAGCCCGGGGTCAGACGCAACCTCTGTTTTGTGCGCAACCAGATCACCCCCAGCACGGACGACGCCTTGAAGAGTGAAAACGCTTCAGGACAGCTAGAAAATAAAAGTGTCTGTGTGTGCCGGGGGGGGGGGGGGGGGGCAGGAAAGTGCGGAATAAAAGTAAAGTTTAGGAATGTGTGCAAAGAATACAATCCGTATTCCGGATATCTTTCGTTTCCATTAGAGCCCAAGGGAGTTCTCGTCTTCAAAAAAGAAACCACTCGTAGAAGTCACAGTGTGCTGTAGACGCGTCAGTCAAATCAAGAAGGCACATGCAAAAAAAAAATATTCAGTACCGACAGCATTCAGGTACAGGCTGGAGCAAAATGGGTCAAACAGGCACCTTCCTCTAGCAGCCAGGGGTATCGACGAATAAAGCAGTAATTCGAATTAAGCGAATTTTTTTTCCAAAAATCATTCAGCCGATCACAAAAATGTTTAACAAGAAATAGATAAGAATTAATCCAGCGCAGCAATTCCCTTTCAAGTTCTTCCCAGTGTCCTCGACGCATTCCTTTAGCGACTGAAAAATGAAGCACGCCGACATAGCGGATCAATACCCCGGCGCAAGCGGACAATTTGAACGTGGCGCGCTCGTGAGAGGGCGCCACTTGTCGGGCGACGCAGTGGTGCGTCCGAACGCACGCAGCCGCAGTCACTGCAGATCAGCTGGCGGGAGCGGCGGGAGAAACCAAGGGCTCCGCGGATGTGTAGAGCACCTCCTTCGTTTACACCGACCACGGCTATGGCGCAGTTTACGGATTAGTGTGTCACCAGAAGTAGTGTTGATCGCAGTCTTGTTTTGCACTTATATTTATCTAAACATAAACTTGGTTACACATAACCAATAAAAGCGTCTGATGCAGTAGTCGTCTCTCGATAATTCGACCGGAAGAGGACCAAAAATCTGTTCGAATTGTGCGGATTTAGAATTAACGGGAGTGTATCAAAAGGCTTCATGTTGACTCGAACAAAGCGACAGTTCGATTGAACCGCGAGTTGGAATTCCGCAAGTTTAAATTAACGAAATTAGATTGCATTTATACAAGTCAGAGGAAGAGAGAAAAGGAAGTGTATGAGCACTTTGGAAGAGAAACTACTGCAGAAAAGAAATCGGCAGATGCAGGTCTAAAGGTAAAGAGAAACAAGAATAGTTTAATGTGCCATTATTTACTAGACATTCTTTGAATTTACCGCGGCATCTTTTGACTTTTCGTTCGAAATATGCCCGGAAGTTTCCATACGCCGGCATGGTTACAGTACGACACTTTAAATGTGTGGTTACTGCCAGCAGAACAATGTTCCGTTTACGTGCTTACCACACTCACCTTTTTCGCTGTGTTCAGGGACATTTACCTCTATACCCCCAAAGCCGTTCAACAGTTGTAGCCCAGCAAAACCATTCAGTACAACATATTGCGTCCAGCAGCTCTGTGGTTCCTAATTAACTGAAAAGGACCTCCTAACTGCAATTAGTTGGTGCGCAGGACACCGGATGAACTCCGGAGAAACTATGAAAAACACCCGTTATTTGCCTACTTCACTATATCAGCGTCTGTCTTCCCACATCGCGCTATAAATCGAGCCGCAAACTTATACACCTGCCGTATTGAAATACTTCGCTTCCTTATGGGATAATTATTCTATACGATATTATTTGTGTACATCAAATATTTATTTATTACTTTTGTGTGCATTAAATAATTACTTTTTTGTTCGTTCCCCGTTATTCGCTGTTTCAAAAGCAGGACGCCTCACAACCAGTCCATATATCACCTTTCGTCCATAATTAGTAGTTCACCTTGACGCGAAAAATGAGAAAGTTTCGCGTCTTGTCTCCACTAGCGAGTTCCCGGTCTTTCTCGAAGCATTTCCATTTGCTGTTTCATTATTTTTTTTTTTTGTAACCGTGTTCGATCCCGACAGCGGCGACCGTGTTTCGATGGAGGCGAAAAGCAAAGCGCGCCCGTGTGCTGTGCGATGTCAGTGCACGTTAAAGATGCCCAGGTGGTTGAAATTATTTGCGGAGACCTCAAGCACGGCAGCTTTCTTCCTTTCTTTATTTCTTCCTTTCATTCCTTCCCTCTTTCTTCCTTGCTTTCTTTCTTTCTCTCTTTCTTACTTCCTTTCCTTCCTTCTTTCTCTCTTTCTTTCTTTCCCTCTTTCTTTCTTGCTTTCCTCCTTCTTTCTTTCTCTCTTTCTTACTTCCTTTCCTTCTTTCTTTCTTCCTTTCCTTCCTTCTCTCTTTCTTTCTTTCCTTCCCTCTTTCTTGCTTTCCTTCTTTCTTTTCTTCCCTCTTTCCTTCCTTCTTTCTTTCTCTCTTTCTTACTTCCTTTCCTTCCTTCTTTCTTGCTTTCCTTCCTTCTTTCCCTCTTTCTTTCTTGCTTTCCTTCCTTCTTTCTTTCTCTCTTTCTTACTTCCTTTCCTTCCTTCTTTCTTTCTTCCTTTCCTTCCTTCTTTCTTTCTTCCTTTCCTTCCTTCTCTCTTTCTTTCTTTCCTTCCCTCTTTCTTGCCTTCCTTCCTTCTTTTCTTCCCTCTTTCCTTCTTTCTTTCTCTCTTCCTTTCTTTCCTTCTATCTTTCTCTCTTTCTTTCCTTCTCTCTTTCTTTCCTTCTTTCTCTCTTTCTTTCTTCTTTCACTCCCACCTTCCCTTACGGTGCGGTTGACAGAGTTACAGCGCCATTTCATTTCGTCAGAAACTACCAATTTGCCTTCGCATTTCTTTTGTGACTAGCAAAGTGGCGCCCAACTTGCCGGCATATATTTTCACATAAAAAGCTGAGACAAAATTTTAATAAATTAGGAGTACAATACGCGCCTATAGGCGCGAGCGAGAACACATACCACTGTGAGAAGCACACAAGCTTAAACTTCACGGCTGGAATCCTCTACCTCAGCAATATCTGACACAAGTGATAATAATAATAATAATTGGTTTTTTGGGGGAAAGGAAATGGCGCAGTATCTGTCTCATATATCGTTGGACACCTGAACCGCGCCGTAAGGGAAGGGATAAAGGAGGGAGTGAAAGAAGAAAGGAAGAGAGAGGTGCCGTAGTGGAGGGCTCCGGAATAATTTCGACCACCTAGGGATCTTTAACGTGCACTGACATCGCACAGCACACGGGCGCCTTAGCGTTTTTCCTCCATAAAAACGCAGCCGCCGCGGTCGGGTTCGAACCCGGGAACTCCGGATCAGTAGTCCGCAAGAGTTTTCAGAATACGTGGTGTGGGATATAGCGGCGGAACTTAAGCTCTACTTAAATGCCGGCTTCACCTCCTTTCAAGCGCTGTACGCAATCCTTGGCCGCAAAGCTACATTTTATTATTCCTACCATTTCGATTTTTCATCTTTTCAGAAACAACGGAATGCATACAGAACCTAGAGTCGGTGCTCTCTTCAGGACGCAGCGCGCTCCCAAAGACACCTTAAAATAGTGGACGCGGCTTATAATTGAAGATAAAGTGGGTCCACTGCAGAGATTCCTCATGACAAAGCGTTTAATACGGATGTAAGTAATATGATTTGCAGCTGCGTTGCAAGTAACATTGAGCGAGACTTAACTTGGCGCATACGCACTTGAATAACTGTCCGAAGGAGCATGGTCAGGGAAGCTGCCCGGCGAGTATCGGAACAGTTACGAGCCTGAACGCGTTCACTCTCGTTCGTTAAAATCAAACAGGCAGTTTCAAATACTTCCGAGTTTTTAAACAAGTTTTCAGAAAAGCGAAATTTTCAACCAAGCGAAACTGCGAAAAGCGCGCATCCATGAAGAGTTGTTTACCGGGGCAAGCGAATCTATAAGCTACTGTAGTAACACCACTAGCGATGGAAAGCAAATGAATATTCTAAAAGTAAAATAAAAGGAAGAAAAAAGCTAGAAAAGTTAAGCACTTTTTTTTTTCCGCCTCGGTCTTTTTCGTGCGAGTGCTGCCCGAACCTGCAGTAAACTTCTGGGCTGTCTCAAATGCGATTGATATCTCACGCAAATAATGACCTTCGCGTGCGTCCGATTTTTGCGAAGTGAAATTTGCGTTCAGTCTCTCATGCATAGCTGGAGCCTTCGCACATTTTTGGGCGGTCAGTATCCTGCACGGTATCTGACGCTGACATTCGCAGTAGTTTAACACTTGCAGCTCGAGCTATTAACGCGGAAATTTTCAGTGGATAAAAACCGCCTCGCAATTTCATGCTCGAGAAGTCATCAAATAGCGCAGCCAAATGCCGAGCTTAGTGCGTCTAAAGTTACAGGTTCTTTTTTTTTCTACTTCCAGTCTCAGGAACTTTGCGATTATTTTTTCTTTTTCTAGCCGCGCTCGAAGAGCAATTTTCACCTCCTTGAACCCCAGCTGCCGACGCCAAGAAGCCTGCAGCGCAAGCATGACAATGTGACAACATCGTTGTCTAACGGTGATCGAGCAACATATTATTCCGGAGCCCTCCACTACGGACCTATTTGTTCCTCTCTTCTTTCACTCCCTCCTTTATCCCTTCCCTTACGGCGCGGTTCAGATGTCCAACGATATATGAGACAGATACTGCGCCATTTCCATTCCACCAAAAACCAATTATTATAGCAACATCCTTGCTTAGGGAAGCTCTTGACAAAGGAGGGCAAATTCCCAGTAGCTCCGTAGCTTGCAATACCAAGCTCGGTGCCAAGATCTGACAACAGGCGCGAAGCATGCGCTGGCAAAAATGCTGAAAAAAATCCACTTCACGGCCGCAGGCACTAGAACGAAAAGGCGAAATGCACACCCACCGAGCGGAGCTCTTATGCAAAAAGCTTACAGCAAGCTTGCGCCAAGTCGCCGCCTTGGCCTACTAGGATGCGCGGTTTCGCGCCTACACAAATCTGCGCCTGGCGCGAACAGCCAATTTGTAGTACAGGCAAGAAGCAGGCCTCCAGCAGTGACCTTAAACGTTCTTCATTCAGAGAGAGAGTGGCGAGGCGGAGACAAGCAAATCGGCAGCAGAAGCAATCTTCGAAAGCGGACCAACCGCTGTGTCAATACTTGCGCACCGCACACACACGTACACACGCACACTCTCCCTCCAAATACGCCGGAGAGAGCAGTTCCTCTCCCGACCGAGTGATGAGTGGAGGTTCGTGTCGGAACGCCAGCGCTCGCACCCATGATGCCGCTCGTCAGAGCCGCTATAGCTTGTTGTCGCAACAAACTCACCGGCTCCGGCGCTGCTGACAGCGACGCACACGGCGATGACAATGCTCGGCCAAGTCCAAGTGCGAAGCAGGCCGGTAGGTGTCCGCGGGACGTGCAGCCACGTCGCCGCACAGCCGGCGGCGGCCTGCATTCCCGAAGACACCGAACGCACCGAGACGCAAGGACGCACTGCGCCGCACGACGACGTCACAAGCACACACCACAGGCGACGATGAACCCCTGTCTTCTTGCGGCGGCTGCGAGGGCCAGTGAAAGCACGCGACGCAAAGCGGCAGTATGTGTGTGTGCGTGCAGCGCCACAAGCACACGCGCGCGCGCTCCCCGGCGTATACCTGTGCTCGGCGCTCGGAGTCTGGACTACGGTTTGTGCAGACGACGCCGCGGCGCGCAGACGACGCGCGCACCCAGCTGCGGCGTCGGCAGCGGCGGCGCGCCGCCGCTCGCCTGGCGCGCAATGATGATAGCGGTTGAAGAGGTGGCGCCATCTCTCGCCCGGTGTGGGCAACCGTTCACTTTCTTTGAAGCTCTTTTTGTTTGTTCTTTCTCCTAATAGTTCGTACTTCGTAACTAAAAGTGTTTTTATTTGCTAAACCAGAAGTACTAGTTGCAAGACAGACCATAGAAAAGGACTGCCAATTATTTTATACTACCTGGGGCTCTTTAAAAGTGCGCCGAGCTCTCGGTTCACGAGTTCGTGTATCTCGTCCCCATCGAAATGTTGCCGCTGCTCACGGGTTCGAACTAATGACTTTGTGCTCGACAGCAGGTCGCGACAGCCACTTAAAATGCTGAGACTTCGGATGCTGCACGTGTGCTTGCTGTCGCATCAAGTTGAACTGACTCAAAACCTTAAATATGCCTCTGGATGGATTGTTAAAAAGGTTGACTAGTTGGATGGCTGTAAAGGATACCGGCCATATAAAAAAATGGCTCTCTCCTCTGTTCAGATCAGGTTTAGTTGCAAAGTGCGTTATGTTGAACTTCATCGTGCGAAGGTTGCCGATCCGGTGACTTCCCCTCCGGGCACTTTTCAGTTCGGGCTCCCTGCTGCCGGTTTCACTTCAAGCTACTGGTCGGTTACTGCTTTTTCTATCTTTACAGAGCGGCCGCTCTGAGGTGGTTGTTTGCGAAGCCCGTCTCTCAATGAACTATAGCGGCTCCTGCTACCTTCCTTTCGCATTTTGGTGCTCTTTCCATTGTGAAGCCACGAACCATCTCCTTGCTCATCGTGTGTCCTACCTGCAACCAGGGCACCAAACAGACAAATGAACAAACAAACAAACAAAGAAAAAGTTTGCTCGATAAAGACCGCAGGCAGTTTCTTTGTAATAAAAAAAAAACTACGATTATTTTTCCAAAGTTGAAGTAGATTCCGCGTTAAGCGAAGCCTTCGTTTCCTTGAAGACTCTAAGATCGTCCGCATGTCTCATTTAAACGTTTTCGGTTTTATAACCTCCTTGGCACCGTCGCACAGAATGCAGCATTGTAAATGACGATATGTTCTTGCCTCAACAGCAGCATTTTTGTTTTGTTTGTTTGGTTTAATTAAGAAATTTAGCGGGCCTTACAACTACCTCTCCTTCGCATTGACGGTTTCTTACGACACCTGAGACAAATGTGTAAAAAAAAATAAAGCCAGAATGTTTTGGGAGAATCGCCACACTCACTCCAGTAGTGTGTCGTGGGGTGAATGTAAATATATTTTGCTTATTACCAATCTGAGCCATTATTATGATTTCAAACCGCTTGACAGAAGGTTGCAGGACACTAAAAGAAAGTGAGAGTTCGTCAAGTAACTTTTCTTTTTCGCTCCAAAGAAAGCACGTGAGGTCCCGGAAACATACAGACCCCGACAGCTCGCACGCTGACAACGACTAGCTGCCGCGCTAGCTTAGGTGCGCCAAATCAAAGGGCAGTAATTAGGGATCAGAACTTTTGTCTGGGCCAGTTGGTGCATTGCTAATTTACCCACAGGTAACGACGTTCTTCTTTCATCGTCACTCGGTGATAGCTGTATTAGCTTTTTTTCAAGCCTTTTCAAGCTGCTTTTTGCGCTATCGTTTGGCCAACCGCGCCACGTGGTCCTGTGTGAGTGGCAATTATCGTGCTGGTTTCATAAAAAAATAAGGGGTTGGTAGCCAGCACCCGTCCTTTCTTGTGCGTTCCCTCTTGTCCATGTTCTTCCGCACTGTGTTTTCCTTCATTCAGATATCAGGGACAAACGGTAGGCGCGGGGATGTTGACAGTGGAAAGTGTGTACCAAAAAAAAATTAACGCAGGGCTGAATTCTGGCGCTTCAGTTTCAAACAGCTGAGCGATAACAGGAATGGAGGAGAGTAATTCATTTGATTAAAAATAAGGAGAGCGGGGAATCCAGAAACGGAGGAGGGTGCGAATCTGGTGGCCTTGTAACATTAATGCTGAAGGGGAAAGGTAAGCACTATGGGCGTGGCCAGGAGTAAGTTTTGACCCACTAGGCGAGGGTCAACACAGGGTAGTGCAGGGCGGGGGGGGGGGGGGGGGGGTTGAGGTCTGTTGAGAAACCAGGTGCTAATGGTGACCGAGCCCGTGTGTATCAAGCAGTTGAGCAAGGTGTGTTCAGTGTCAGCCGGAAACCCGCGTCAAAGGCAGGGTGACGGCCGTGCTGAGGCAGGGAGTGTGTTTAAATAACTTGCTTAAGATGTCAGCGCGAGAAGGTTGCAGGACGAGAGACACCTGCTTGAACGAAACCTGGGTTATCGTGGTGTCTCCAGAGTGGGGGAGGATTGACTACAAGGAGTGCAGGAGAGGAGCAGTGCAAATGGCTCCACGCTTGACTTCGCTTTGGGATGTTCCTTGGAGCACGTTCACAGAGAGCATGCGCGGGAGAGCAGTCTTCTTGGGCTTGCCGTGAGTCACGTGACAGAGCGGCACAGTGAGCCGTGCGGTGCGCAGGGGCAAGGAGGTTCACGGGAATACCACCTAGCTTCAGTGGCGAGCTCTTTTGTCCGAGTTCAGCTCCGGAGAGAATTACAGCATACACAATACTGGAACGCTTCGCCGCACGGGTTCGCGCGGTTTTTTTCAGAGTGGGCACAATTTGGCCACGAAAAACTACAGTTGTCAAAGTTACTCTATTTCTTGCTTCTTATGACGCAACGCAACATAACCTGTAGTCTGTCACTGGGGATTTAAAAATCGATTGGCCTGTTTGACTATATAAATTGAGATAACTTCAAATGGACTGCTGCTTGATCTTGGAAAGCTGCAATATCGGTGCCTTATTTTAATGCACCCAAGATGTAGCGTTCTATTTTTATGAACCTATGGATCAAGTTACACAGGGAGCCCTGCATACCTGAGTTCGTCCAACTCGGCCAGCAGAATAAGACTATGGGGACGTTTAAGTAACCTTAAGCGGGGAATGCGATAGCATTAGATTTCACATTTGTCGCAGCTTTTGTTGCAACTTCTGCGTGCGTTTCCGTCAATTTCTTTACAACTTCCGGTTCATCAACCACCATATTCGGACTGTTAAATGCAGTATCAGGTATCCAATATGCTGCGATGGCGCCAACTTTTGTATATATCACACTATTTTCTCATTTTCGATACAAATTCTCTATCTAAATTGCTGTCTAAAGATTAGGTTGCTCATAACCCGGCGGACAAGTTGTAATGAAGTCACAAGGTCACTTCACCTCTTTCGAACAATTAGGGCGGCCCACCAGGGTAGTTTTTTTGATGACGGGAGAAGGTTACGTCACCTCTCCCGACCAATCAGCGACTTTCGTTACACCAGAGATCGGCGGAGTTTTGGAGTGACAACTCCAAGTTGTCACCTGCCAGGGTGGGCAGGTTTTGATGAAGTCACAGGGTAACGTGACCTCTCAAGACCAGCCAGCTAATTTCGTGACACCGGACTTCAGAAGGGTCTTGATGTGAAGACCACTCTGATGCCCTCACATTAAAAGCGCGCGCTTTTTTTAGGATGTGCGGCATCTCTAGGGGCTGTATATTAAAACATGGACGCTTGTGGCCTCACACCTGCGACAGTATTTGGCGAGTTGAACTCGAAACATTTTTCACTACCCAGCTTCTTCGTCAGGTTCCACGTGGCACTGACACTACGGCCGTACCAGCTGTGTGGGCTACTTTAAAAGCTTGATCGCGAGGTTATGCACAATAATGAACGCAATTTGAATAGAAGGGATCAGTAAGGGTCAGCTCAGCTGTAAAAAATATCATTTCACCGAATGATGGTACAGAAGTCGGTCTAAAAGAATAATGTAACATGAAGCGGGGGAGGAGGCTGGCAGATAAATTTTTCGCGCCAAAACCACATCGACCTCCTATTTCTTAAAAAAAAAAGAAAGGTTGGAGTATGCTTTCTGAAAATAGGATTTCCGCCACTCCGCTTTCAGCTGCTCTTTCTAAGAGCTGTCGGTAAATGCACATGGAGGGCGTGGTCTATAACGTCCGCTTCGGTAATGCGTGCCGATTTCTCTGATAAGTTCCGCAAACTTGCTTCCCTACTTGCAATAAAAGAACATTTTATTTTCCGATCGCATTAGCGCATTGAAACCGGCGTTCCAGTTACCTTTGTGTCACTGACCGTCACCTTTTTTGGGCAACTCTGATTCCGCCAGTTGAGTCAAGGTATCACTGAGTTCTGCTCTCGCGACTCTCTGCAAATCTTTAGTATGCACCGACTGATCACCATCTCCCTGCTTTCGCCTTCTCCGTCACCATTATTGCATCAGACTCGTGGGCGACCTCAAAGCGCACAAGCAGTGTCCACGCCACGCCCTGTATATACCGGTACCTTCACGTACGCTAACCCGATATTCACAGCCATGAATGCCGCATCCTTACGAGCTGAAGATACCCGCCAACGCCGATCGCGGTTAAAGTGAAAGGGGCACAGCGTCAGTGAAAGGTCGGAGCCCTATCTTCAAAATGTAGCGTAATGACCCAAGCGGCGCCCTCCCTTAGCAGGATATCGACGGCCAAAGCACTTCTCGGCCGCATCAGAGCACTGGAAACGGGTTTTGTTGCCCTAGCGAGGAGAAGACCTCGACTAGCGAGGGCGCGAGCGAAGTGGATAAATTGGGGGCGACGACGAGGATCGCACACAGCAGTAAACAGAGATGGGAGGACGCCCTGTGACAGTTCCGGTTTTACCAGCTCCTCGACGACGCTGAACGTGCTCGTGCCCGCTCTGCATCGCGTGGCCAGATATGGCGGCACTCTGCTGCGACCGTGAAAAAGATAGCCGGCGACACTGCCTCGTTATTCGTATTACTAAACACGGAACGGAAAGCTTTTTTACTTTCCGAGAAAGGGGAAGAAGGCGGGGGGAGGGGAGGGGGGGGGGGGAAGGTTGTCCTCACGGACTCGCCTCCTCCAATGTGAGCATCAACGGCGCGTTCTGTCGGGGGGCTTTATAGTGAGAAAAGCCATCTATACGGATCTCTGCTAGAAAGAGCTACCGCCGGCCAGTTATTTGCAACTCCCCCCCCTCCCTCCCCCCTCCCCCGCCCCTTTTCTCGGAAACTAAGAAAGCTTTCCGTCCCGTGCTGTGTTGTCGGCTTCCCTTTGAAATCTGTTAGGAATCAGTGTGAGATTTAAAGACAGTTGAAAAAAATCTATGCTCAAGAAGCCAGTTCCGTACATAATTAGGCGGGATGCATGAGTCATAAAAACTTTATTACTGAGATCTGAAAAAAAAAATGTCTCACCAATAACAAAACCAAAAATAAAAAAGGGATCAGGAGATAAGGCCAATCATAGTGTGTTTTCGCCGAAGTGCTGGCATGAAGAAATATAAGAGGGTAGGAAAGAAAGAGCATTTTGCCTTTGTATATGCAAAAATAAAAAGCAAACACAGTAGCAATAGTACGCAGGTATACCATGAAACAAATTTGTTGCGTGAATAACCACAGTGCAGTAACAACTTAACCAGGGATTCATCCGGTTCGGGCTAAGCGAACACGCATGAGGACGTTGTGGTGAGCCCTAGCATGTGGAGCGGTGAAGCTCTATTGGGGGGGATAGCTCATCGCAAGTGCGTGACTTTCAAGGAGCCTTGCATGTATTAACTTCCCAAAGTTTCAAAGCAGCCACGGAGGTCGTTAATCTAAAGAATGAAATCTCAGAACTTGTGCATACCATTCATGGACGTGCATTAGCCGTCGTAGTGTCTTATCTGAAGCATTTCAAATATTTCAGAAGTTGTAGAAGTCTCACCTTCACTTTCCAAGGGCACCAGGGGCTCGAGATAAAAAACAAGGTTTCATGGTTCAGAATTACACAATTCACTCACTGGAATCTGTCCAGAAGCTCTCGGCTTACTTCATACCTTCAATGTATGACTACAAAATCAGTATCGGCAATATCAAATCATCACTAGATCTTCTCACATTGACGTCTGACGCAAAATATAACGATCAGGTTTGTATCACGAGTTTTTCTACTATTTCCACCATCAGCGCCAATCTCTTCTTCGCTCATCAGCCTGTTCGTCACGACATTCAATGCTATCAGTACACAGCGCCTGTATGGATCAACTTCTGCCTTTAGTACATTATTTTTACCCAGAGCAATTCAGGAATAGAATGAACTGGTAGATTTTATTGCCATTGAACGCAATCCTGTAAAATTTAAACAGCGGTTGCTGTCTCACATTGAACATTAGAATTAGATAAATGAACCTTCATTTTCCAAGTACTGATATTGATGTACTTGAGGAACTCATGTGTACCTCACTCGCTCTGTTTGATTTTAATTTTTTACACTGTTTTAATGGCATTTCTGTTGTGCAGCAACAAGTTTGACTTCGTGATTTATGTATTTTTTAAGAAGACTGCTCTTCGTTCATGTAATACCCAGTGAATGGTTTTTAAGGTTTGAATAAATCACTATGATGACGATGAATAAACGAAGCAGTTTGGCAACTTTATACGACGGGTGGGTATACGCCTCTCACGCAAATTCCTTGTCCACATTCTTCTCAGTGTTCGCGGGAAACCACGCCTCACCAGCTTTGCCATCGTTCAAAACGCGGAAGCGAAATCATCGCTAAACTAAATCTCTACAGACAGATGCGCCCATTCCAGCGCACTTCACAGCTTACTTGCTTCACAGCTTGCAGCTTACTGTCGACCGCTTGCACACCGAGGCAAACGCCTTCAACACAACCATACCGGCCCGCTTCTGTTTCCAGGTAGCCAAGTCAATTATTGACCCGCGCTGCTAGATCCCCATCGCGCCGCAGCTTCTAATTGTTGCCTCTCGCTTCGAAAGTGAACGCGTCGGCGCTACGCTTCCGGGATCCGCATCGATCGATAAAGAGAGCTAGACAACGATCGTTGCAAAACCGGAGCTACGAAGACCGAAGCCGAAAAAACCAACAAACAGAATAGAAACAGACGCGGGGAATTGTACGCGCAAGCCGGTAGCACTTCGCATTGCGTTTCTCAACTTGGCGCACAAGGAGTTCCGCCGCTTCCTTTTGGTTTAAAACCTTCAGCCAGCCGCCTAAAGCGTAGCGAGGAGCCGAGCCCGAAATCAAAAGCCACGGCGGAGCACTCCTTCACTCCTCACACACGCACACACTCAAGCAGCGGCTTGCTTTGCGCGAGCGGGCCTCGCCGCGGCGTACAGAATCGAGTCGGCCCCGAGTAATTAAACGGGCACGGCCAGGGAAGCGTGTTCCGACGGTGCCTAATTGAGTCCGTTTGGGCGTGTAGGGATTCCGTCGTGCGGGGATGGCGGGGAGAAAGCGCCGCCGCCTTCCCTTCCCTTTTCCCCACATCTTCCCTCGGCTTCCCCAATTGGCGCAGCTGCGGCGTCCCTAATGTTCTTCCTCCAGAGCAGCGGCTGGCGGCAGTGACGGGCCCGGCCGTGGTGGTGGTGGGCCGAACTCGCCACTGTGACCAGTTGCGGGCCACACGCTCTGTGAATGCTCCGCTAGCCGCCGCTCTGAAACGCGCGAGGACTTGGGGAGAACAGGGATTGTCGCGCGAGCGCTTGGGGAAAGGGGGTTGGGGAGGTTCCCAGAACTGTGGGGTGAGCTTTCCCTCAGCTCCTCTCTCGCCTCGCTCTTTCATACGCGCTGCGTGGCAGGGAAGATCGAAGCACGGATGTAGGCTGTTACGCAGATGGACGATCGAGGCGGAAGTAATGTGTGAACGGACGAGGGTTTTGGGAGAACTCGTTTGTTCGAGCCGTGAGGACTTTT